>NW_010367452.1:161629-229129 GCF_000414095.1 Morus notabilis | reverse complement strand
ATAAGGAAATAGTTAATATATTCAAGATAATTACGTATTTACAAAATACCGTCTCAATTCATCCTATTTCATCAGATCCGGGATGTGATATGGTTCCGAAGGATGAACTGGATATGGACAGTTCCAATAAGATTTCATTCTTGAACAAAAATCCATTTTTTGATTTATTTCATCTATTCCATGACCGGAACAGGGGGGGATACACGTTACACCACGATTTTGAATCAGAGAGAGATTTCAAGAAATGGCAGATCTATTCACTCTATCAATAACCGAGCCGGATCTGGTGTATCATAAGGGATTTGCCCTTTCTATTGATTCCTACAGATTGGATCAAAAACAATTCTTGAATGAGGTATTCAACTCCAGGGATGAATCGAAAAAGAAATCTTTATTGGTTCTACCTCCTATTTTTTCTGATCAAACAACGCGTCTTTCAACCCAAACGTATTAGTAGCCCCAGAAAATTCAAACTCAAAAAATCAAAAAAGTTAAAGATGAAGAGAACAAACGGTAAAAAAAAGACAATATAAAAACATCAATCTAAAGTAAACGAGACGAAATATAAAAAAAAAAAAAAAAAATCTCTCCGAACGCAAATGAGAAAGCCAACCAAAGTAAAATGTATATATAAATAGGCAATAAAAAATAGGAAGAATGAACAAATACAGCGAGAAAAGAAATATGAAAAGGGGTAGCCAAAAACATTGGAGACAGAAAAGAGATGGTGGGAAAAAAGTTTTACTTCAAAAGTATTGTAGCTGCTTTTAATAGAGACAGAAGAGAGATAAAAAAGTTCTAACACACTCAATTTAAACAAAATTACTAAAACCACATAAATTAAATAATAAAATAAAAAAACAACAAATGACAAAATAGTCTATACACAAATAAAATGATAAAATAGAAAATATACTATTCATAATACTGTAATATAAACAGTAAAACCCTTTTTCGTATAATATATTAAGAGACGTTTGGTTCATGAATTTTTTCGTATAATATATTAAGAGATGTTTGATTCATGGATTAAAATTATGTGATTAAAATTATTTTTAATTTATATATATTTTTTATGAGAAAAAATATTATAATAAATTACAAATCATAATTCGAATCAAATAACGAATTTCTCAACCAAATAACCTCTTAGATTCTTTGATCGACTATAAGTAGATAAACCTACCATACCTCGCATAATCATCAACTTTGTGCATCTACCTTTCCAATGGCCAACACCAGTTCCCAGAAAGGCCACCTGTGGAAACTGGCAAATGCATTTCAAGAGCTCGCCGGCACCGTCAAGTCCGACAATCCACACATCAAGGCCCGCCAGCTTGCTCAAGCCTGTCTTCTGTTTCAGATGTCCAACTTCAATTTCGGCTTCGCTTTTATATTCGCAGATATAGAACTTATTTCCAAGGTAACTAAAACGAAAACCCAACACTTCTCTCTCACCCTTTTGAAAACTAATGGTAAATATATAATAGTCACTACTTTAAATCCTAATTTCTTCAACGGTGTTCTGTTACATGATTGGTAATATATATATATATATATATTGTAATTTATTAGTTAATTTAAGGTTGTTTTTAGTTTCTTAATAAAGATGCTCTTGATTACAAACAGGTGAATTATGTACAGAAGGCAGCGAGAGAAAATGAGTCGATACAAGCTTTAGTGGAGCGAGATATTGCACAAGGTTCGGCGAAACGGACTACCAGTCCTTCCCGAAACCTTATTCGCTTGAAGCGAGTAATCGAAATGGTTGGGGTTATCTTTGAGGAAATCCTTAAAAACAAGTATGTTCCTGGAATTTTCAGCCTTCTCTCTCTATGAACTTGAGAAAAGATTAGACATTTTTTAACTTTTTTTTTTTTTTTGAGGGAGACATCTTTAATTTTTGAACTAAAAGTTTGATCTTTGCATTATTTTCACATATATTTACTATATAAATACCTCGTAAGTTCTCTTTTGTTCTATCCGTTTATGCAAATGGGATTTTGGTAATTATTATTTGACAAACTTGATTTAACATGATCAAGGGAAAAATTAATATTTGTGTGATATACAGGGGATCAGATTCACTTGTTGATCCAATCACCACCGCTTATGATCAAGTATTTTCCCCGTACCACGGATCGACTATTAAGGAAGCTTTTGCTGGCGTTAGGGAACTAATTCCGACACGGTCCAGTGTTTTGAGATTGCTTAACGAAAACGGTACATACATATATAGCTCCAATTATATGCTTGATTACCTTGTTGTTGTTGTTGTCGTTTCTGATCTCGTTGGATGAGGCGGTGTCGTCAAGGAAGGCGAGGTTGTGGTCGGCAGTGGAGGGGACGGCGGTGCTCAGGCGGCTGTGGTGAATGTTGAAGATGAAAGATTGTTTTTTCTTCTTTTTTGTTTTGTTTTTCTGGCAATTTTTTTTAAATAATCAGGTACGGTAGTCTCTATTTGTGTCTCTGTGAAAGTTTATTTTTGGCCATTGAACTTTAATCGAAGGGTCAGTAGGATTTTATCCTATCGGTAGGGGAAAAAGTACGCCCCCTACCATAGACATGCCCTTTTTTCAACTAAGACATATTCTTTTTTTCTATCGGTAGGAATTATAGTTTTAATCTATTAAATTAACTTTGCAACCGTTTGATCTATTAAATAAACAACGGTAGATCAGCCAATTTTAAACTTAATCTTATGACTTCAAATGATAGTTTCTATCCATAATCATAATAATAATAATAATAATAGTACAACAATAGTTACAACTTACAAACTCCTAGGCCCCGTTCATTTCGTTGATTCGAGTTTAGAATTTAAGTTTTTTTACAGTAAAAAGCTCTCACAAACAATCACATCTAACTTTTTTATTACAGTAAAAAATTCTCACATAAAGTCACATCTCAACTCGAATTAAAAACTCGAATCAGCGAACTAAACGGGCCCCTAATTTATCCTATCATAAAAGTCTGATGATAAATTTTGATTATTATTCACAGAGAATTCGATAAAGGAGCCACTGGAAAAGTACGCTGCAGCATCAAAAATTGTGGCGCAGTACATCAAAAGCGTCTTACTAAAGAGCCAATCGGGTGCTGCCCTACTTCGATTGACTTGATTTCTACTCATCGATCGACTACTGCACTCCCAGCCAAAATAAGGAAATTAAGAAATTTCTATTTGCACTCCATTACTACTAGTCTTTGTTTTCAATGTATGAGGTGATGTGGTCACCATAAATTTAACTTGATCTCCTGTATGCGATGAATTAGAACTCTATATATTATATATTCTGATCTATTTTCTTCCTCCGACTGCATTTTATTTGAATCGCACTGTTCTACTTGTCAATTTTCTACGACAAATTAAGATTTGTGTATGGATGTTTTTCACCGAGTGGTTTATGATATAAATATCTCTGTCAACAAAACATGTTTTTAAATGTTAGATCTAACTTAAATCATAATAAAATAATTAAAATGCAAATGGACAGTTTCTGACCCGATCTCACCGTTCAAAAGATAACCTTACTAATGGAGTATTTTTCCAACCCAACAGTAAAATAGTTAATTTTTTATATCTCTTCCTTATATAATAAATGTACATGTCGTATTATGTATAGATAATTACATGTGATTGGACGATGAAAGGAATTGCATCATGTATTTTCTACGGACTGTGGTCGGAGGTTTTTACATTTTTGTAACTTTTGTGTTTGTAATAACATTGGTGCTTTCTCAACTCGACTCTCATCTAGTTTGTTGTTTTTTATTAGATTTAGGTGTTCGGCTTAATCCCGATAGGGTAGTCTTGATTCGGTTAGAATTTTTTCTACGTCTTGTAAATGTCACCATTCTGTGAGTTTTGACGATCTGCTCCTCTAGCGCTCAACAGTTAATGTTGAAGAGAGAGGTTTTCTCCAATCTTATACTCTTAAATTATACCAATCCTTCAACGAAAGGTTTTTTTTTTTTAAAGGTTTAAATCTTGAAATAATCCGCAAAAATTTTCTAAATATTAGGTGCACATAAAATATCGTATAGTGTTGGCACACTAGTAAGCGTGTTTTCATAAAATACTTATATTTGTTCCATGTATTTTTTATGTGGCAACATAAATATTAGGTACACAAAATATTTATTTTAAATATTAAGATGAATAGTCTGCAATAAATACTAGCAATATAAATATGTTTTTGCAAAAATATTTATTTTAATTATTTAATTAAAACAAATATATATCAGTTCTAAATTTAATTGGTTGTCTGAGTGTTGGAGAGAATATACACTGGGTTGTCTGAGTGTTGGACTATGATTGGGGTTTTTTTCTCGTTAATTTAAAAAAAAAAATTCTCAGGGTACCCCTGGGGCACCACCAGGACACTCCTAGGACACCCCGGGACACCCCCAGAACACTCCCGGAGCACCCCCACTAGGGCACCCCCGGGACACCCCCGGGCACCTGATAATTCTATAAAATAGAGTTATTTTACCATTTTTTGTGCACTTAAATTAGCTATGTTCTTAATAATTTTTATTTATTTTATACTATTTTTAATCGAGTTAATTTAACTTGGTGATAGTATCAATTTACTTTATTTTGATGTGAGTTTACCCTTATCTCGGTTGTGTAGGATAGAAGAGGTGGTTTTGAATTTCAAAAGGAAAAAGATAAACACAAAATCATGGAGAAGCGAGATTTGAGGAGTCCTAGGCTCTACCCCACGGTTGGCTGGAGTAACGGGGGTCCTGAAAAGAGGGTGAGGACGAGAGTTAAAAAAAGGAAGAACAAGAGATTATAGGGGAGGAAAGAGACGGACCGGAAAAAGTGCTCGCAGACCACGAAGAAAAATGAGATTTTGCTCAAATTGTTAAGAAGGCATAGATGAATTTGGAGCGCATCATCAATATTTCTAGAATCAATTTCATCTTTCATCTTCTTAAATTTAGGCAGATGAATCCTTCTATTTTTCTGATGATACTTATTAATTTGGTCATGGACTAATTTCTTTTGTCTGGAATTGCAATGGAACTCAACATATAATTTTAGTTATTTTCACGTTCTTCCTTATTTTTTATTAATGAAATTTAGTTGTTTATTCCATCTTATCTTTATTGCTTCTAATTATTTGGCCGATGGTTAGATTGATTATGAAAAACCTTCATTTGCTTGGAAAAGTTGATTTTGCGTTTAGCCCTGGATAGAGTAGCATATGATCCTTTATCAATTTATCAGAAATGATTAGATTTGTGTGTGAGATAGAAATACACTTTCATGCCATATGCAATCAATTTGGGATTTGTGTTTAATGAATCTATTTTGACTTAATTCTCATAGGAATATAGTGAATTAATTAGAATAGGTATGTTTATGGGATTTCGAAAGAGTCGCTTAAGTAAATTAGGCTTCTCGATTAGCAACAGGATTTAATTAATTAGAATGAGAAGGGCTGAGAACGCTTAAATAAAAGTATTGAGGGAAATTGTAATTCTAGGTTATCTTGCTTGATAAAATCATTAATCTTTTTGCTCATTATTTTAGTATCTTTAGTCTACATTTATTCAAATTGTTTCATTTATTGAATAAGATTAAGTTTTTTAATTTTAGTACTTAACGGATTTAATTTTAATTCCTTGTGGGATCGATACTCTATTCACTCTATATTACTTGTTTGCCATTCGTATACTTGCGTTCTTAAAAATTTCATAACAGCACCCCCGAGGCACCCCCAGGGCACCTCCGGGACACTACTGGGACACCCACGGGGCACCATCAGGGCCCCCCAGCGCACCCCTGGGGCGCCCCCGGGAGACCGCCGGCACACCTCTGAGAGACCACCGGGACACCCCCGAAGCACACCTAGGGCACCCCCGGGGAACCACCTGGACACCCTAGACACCCCCAAGGCACCCCCGGGACACACCCGGGAGAACCGCGGAAGACCCCCAGGAGACCCCCGGGAGAACTCCGGGGCACCCACGGGGCAACCCCGAGAGACCCCCCGGAGACCCCCGAGAGACCTCCAGGAGACCCGAGAGAGACCGCTGGGAGACCCCCAAAAGACCCGGTGACACCCCCGGAACACCCCCAGGGCACCCCAGGGACACCTCTACGAGACCCCCGGGGCGCCCCGAGGGCACCCCAAGGGGACCCCCGGGGAGCCCCCGGGGCACACCAAGGGGACCCCGGGGAGCCCCGGGACACCGCGGGGCACCCCCGAGACCCTCCCGTCAGTTCCCCGGGACACACTCGGGCAATCCCCGGGGCACCCGCGGGACACCCCCGGGGCATCCCCGGGACACCCTCGGGACAACCCCGGGGCACCCTTGGGAGACACCCCCGGGGAACATCCGGGACATCCCCAGGGCACCCCCGGGACACCCCCGGGGCAACCCCCAGGACACCCCCGGGACAACCCCAGGACTTCCCCAGGACTTCCCTAGGGCACCCCCGGGACACCCCAAGGGCACCCACGGGACACCCCCGGGACATCCCAAGGACACCCATAGGGCACCCCCGGGACATCCCCGAGACAACCCTAGGGCATCCCGGCAGACCCCCACGACACCCCCGACAGATTGCACCCTCGGGGCACTGCCGGGACACCCTCGGGACGCGCCCGCTGCACCCCTAGGACACCCCCAGGGCACCCCGGGAGGACCTCGAGAGAAGCCCGGGGCACTCCCGGGACCCCCCGGGGAACCCCCAGGGCATCTTCGGGACACCCCCGGGGCACACCCGGGACACCTCCGGGAGACGCCCAGGAGACCCTCGAGAGACCTCCAGGAGACCACAGAGAGACCGCATGGGAGACCCCCGGGAGAGCCCGGGACACACACACCTGGGAGTCCCCCGGGGCACTCGCGGGACAGCCCCGAGGCACCCCCGGGACACCACCGGCGAACCCCCAGGAGACACCCGGGACATCCCCGGGAGACGCCCGGGAGACCCACAGGGCACCCACGGGACACCCCTGGGGCATACGCGGGACACCTCCGGGACACCCACGGGGCACCACCGGGAGAAAAAAAAGTTTTAAGGCAAAATAGACCAAAATGAAAAAAGATAAAGTATTAGGGTAAAAATATAAAAAAAGGTCAACGAAGGACCAAAACGAAGAAATAAATAAGTTTTAGGGAAAAAAAAATTAGGACTAAAATAAAAAAAGAGTAAAAAAAATGACTAAAATGAAGAAATAAATAAGTTTTAGTGTAAAAGTAACTAGAAATAAAATAAAATTTCAGTGCAAAAATTTAGAAAATGGGTAAAAAAGGATCAAAATGAAGAAGTAAATAAGTTTTAGGGTAAAATGAACTAAAATGAAAGAAGTCATGACAAAAAAAGTCAAAAAAGGATTAAAATGAAGAAATAAATAAATTTTAGGATACTATTAAAAAGAAATATTTAAGTAAGATAACATCTGAAAAAAATAATTTGTGTAAATGAAAGAAGAAAAATTAAAAGTAAGGGCAGGAAGTATAAAATTTTGAGGGAGAAAAGTAAAAGGAAAATGGAAGACGGAGAAGTTTAAAAAAAAAAAAAAAAAACGAGGACAAAAAGAGAGGCCAAAAATTGAATAATGTTTTTGTGTTTACTGAATAGTAATGGAATCCCTTTTCGTATATAGTTATAGATAGAGCGTTCAAATTTTGACTGCGTTTTCTTGCTATTTTTTCTCCCCTTTTTCCTTTTTGAAAATTGGAATACACTCAAAATCAAGACAAAACAAACACTGTTGGGAAAAATTAATTTGGTGGAACAGTAGAATTTGAAAATTATTTATTATCCACGAAGAGTTTAACTTATGTTGGTACGAACAATAAATTACATCTAAATAATTTGTAACTCTGGTGGACTGGAAACATCACTTTTAACATATGTTTTCCTTCTAAGAGAATCTCGACCAATTGATCAGTAATACTATTCTCGTTCGGCAGACCATTATATGTGGGCACACGAACTCCGTAATTTCATCTACATTGATTTTTCCTTCCAACTAGAGAAGTATGAAATCTATTAGATTAGGAATCATTATCACCTAATTTTATTACAAAAAATACGGCCATTGTTGTAGATAATCACCGGTCTAATTCTGCATACTGCAAATAACTTCCAATCACAAAAAATATTTATGAGTTGATTGTATAAAAATAAATCTTGTTAGTATTAAAATTAAATATTTATTTCCACAACAAATAAGTAATTATTTCAAATTATGAAGGGAATTAGATTCCCAATTTTCCTCAAATGAATAACTATTACGATTTAATATTTGATTTATTTTTTTCTAAAGTTAATAAAATAATTAATTCATCCTGAAAATGTAGTAGGTGCGCCATCAGTCCAGAGGACCCAGGTCAACGCCTAGTCTCCATACTCTCCACAGGACCGCGACAGCACCCAATCTGGCATAACATTATTATATTATTATATATTACTAAAGAAGAACACGCTTTTCACTGTTCATCATGAGATAAATCACTGTTTTTGTACAGTGATTTTCTCCTTTTTTTTGTCTATAGTTTTCCTTCTTCAGTTGCTTATTAACGAGGTTCATTATTTGTTATAATATTTTTTTTATAAAAAATACACATAAATTAAAAATAATTTTAATCTTATAGTTATAATTTATAAACGAGTTAATTTTGTGCTTTTCACTGTTTATCAAGAGATAAATCACTATTTTTTGTACAGTAATTTTTTTGACACTTTTTTACCTATGGTTTTCCTTCTTCGGTATGATTTCAGTGTGTGGTTTTTTGGTCTTTTTGGTTGCTTATCATATGACTTTTAAGACGTTTAGTTCATGAATTAGAACTATAAGATTAGAATTATTTTTAATTTACATATATTTTTTATAAAAAAAAATATTATAATAAATTACGAATCATAATTTAAATAGGACGAATCCCTACCAAACAACCCTACTTTTCACTCTTTTTGTACAGTAATTTCTTGGTCTCTTTTTTGCCCGTGCTCTTCCTTTTTCAGTTTGGCTTCTGTGTGTGGTTTTTAGGGTTTTTTTTTTTTTTTTGCTTCTCTTTTGCTGGGCTTTGGGTCTTCGGTGGGTTTCTCTTTGGCTGATGTTTTGCTTTGGCTGCTTCTTCGATTTTTTCTTTTATTGAGACTTTACCGGCATTTTTTGCTTCTTTCTTCTCTCTTATTCGTCGCTTTATTTTGGGTTTTTACATGTTTTTTGTTCATTCTTTTTGTTGATGGTTTTTGTTATGGATTTCGCTTGCATTTTTTTTTTCTTTTTTTCTTTCTTTCTCTGTGCTGTTCCTTTTTTTCCTCTTTCTTTTTCTTTTGTTGGTTTTTTTTTTCCCTTTCTTTGTCTGTGTTGTTCTTTCTTTTTAAAATCTTTTTGTTTTTCTGCCGTTGGATTTTTTTTCCTACTACTTTTCTATTTCCCTATTTTACTGACGATTCTCGAATGTTCTTGGATGGTTTTTCCCCATTTAGCAGTTGATTCATTTGTTCAGAAACTGGTTTACGTGGTGCCTCATCTGCGTAAATCCTTGGTCTAAAGATTTTTTTACCTGCTGATTTTGTATCTGCTATTTGCCCCAATCGATTTCGTTTGCATTTATTGATTTGCTGATGCATGTTGATGATATGTAATCCATAGGGTATTAGTTTGTACTTTTGCATTGATTTGTGTTTTTTTTATTTTTTATTTTAGACTCATTAAATGGCTTGGAGATTTTTTTCCCTTTCTGTTGTTCAGAATATGTACGAAATTTCTCTTGAAAAAAAAGTATTCCCCTTCCTTTTTTTTTTGGCTCTTTCTACTTCTCTCTTTCTTTCTCATTCATTTTCCTTTTGTTTATAATGAATACTGTTCGGAAATTTTTCTCCTTTTTAAATTTTTTTTTTGATATTTTGTTTAACCGAAAAAGCTTTTCTTTTGCATTCTCCATGCACCGCCTTATAACCATTATGTGTTACATTGCTATTGGTTATCTTACTCTTTATATATGTAAAATGTGGTCGTTGTATATTAATTTCTGCTGTCTAAATTCTCTTCTGTTTTCTCTTCCACACCAAACATCCTTCCTTCTCTGTTCCATCGTTGATCATTTATTGCTCTGCTTTACCCTGGTTTATTTATTACCCTATTGTGTTAGTTCTGTTTCTTTGGCTTTGGCTTGGTTGACTGATATTGGCTGTTTAACGCACGACTAAGAATATTTCAGGTATTATTAAGGATTTTTGTCCAAGTGTTATTAATATTTATTGTTGATGCTAAATATGTTGTTTTGTTATATTATTATTGGTTTATGTCATTTTCTATAGTGTTCAAAAGCATTTATTGTTTCTCATTATAAATAAATTTTAATCGTATATAATTATTTTTACCTGTAATCCTTATCAATTGTATAGTAGTATATATATCTCTTTGTATTTCTACTTAACATATTTTCCCCTTAATTGGCTTTAATATAGGGTAGTGATTGTTACAATCTGTTTTTGCCTATTTGTTTCTCTGTCATTTCTTTAGAAATTGCAGTGAATGTATTTCTAGCTATCTAGATTCTTATTTTATAGTTCATAATAATTGAATACAATTGTTTGAATATTTGCTTTTTTCTTCCTTTTTACTTGCTCGAACATCTTGGGTTTTTGGTTGTTTGGTCTTATTTTAGTCTACTTACTGTTCAGCCCCTTAACTTATCTCTGTTTCATATGTGTTTGGCTGGCTTATAGTTTGTGTTTAAGGCCGTATTCAGAGCGTTACAAGTACTTTTACTACTTATTTCCCTATATGCTCCTTATGTAAGTTATTGATATTGTATATATATTATGTATTGATTTGTGTTGTTTATTATGCTATTGATAAAAATTTGTTCCTGCTTCTATAATTGCTCTTTTCTATATCTTATTGGTCTATAGTAATGGAATTTTTATTCCTTATTGATGTTTTTGATAATCATATATGCATATATGTTTACCGACTTTTTAGTTAGCGTATTTGATCCTTCCTTGGCTTTAGTGTATGCCAATGCTAATGATAATCAATTTTGACTTCACTTTTATGTGATGAGTCCAAAAATTATTGTGAAAGAGCCTACCTTATTTGCATTTACTAACGCAGTTTAAATATTTTTCCCTCCTTTTGTCCACTTCTTATTCTTTTTCTTCTTTAGTGTGTGGCGATGATGCTTTTCAATTTTGGCCTAATAAATTTGATCTAATCTGTCCAAAAATTGCCGTGAACAAGTCCTTAGTTGCATTTTGTTTTTGTTCCTTTTTAACCAAAACAGTTTAAAATACTCTTCTTTTTACCATTTTGGTTTATTTTAAAATTTTAAATGCCTATCTTTGTTAGATTAAAATTTTATTTATTCCTATTTACTCAGTTTTTCCATAATATTCTCTTTTATGATCTTAGAAAGTTATTCTCAATAGAAGAACAATATCACTTTTGCTCTTTTCCCGTCCATTATGTCTTCTATTATACAACTCCTTATTTCTTTTTTTCTTTCCTTTCCCCATGCCACTTTTTCTCCTGTTTTTTCTTCCTTTACTTTACAAAGGTTGTATCCAATGTTGTTCCTATTGGCTTTTATATCTTATATCTCAGTGCTTCCTCTGTTGTTGGCCTTAGTTGTTTTGCCTATTTTTATCCAATTGAAGGTTGAATACAGATTACTTATTTGCTATTCGTATTTTGTCTTATTCTATCTTCTTATCTAGATAAAATGTATAGTCATTGTGCATTGTTCACATATGTGGAATTTGGTACCATTCTATATTTATCTTCGCCTAGCTATATTGTTTCTTTGATACTGTTATTTTCCCCTTCCTTTTAGTTCACCTGGTAGTCTTTGGACATATCTATACCTTACTGTGGCCATTTATTCTTTGTCATGGATATACTATAATTTGTGTGGCAAGTGTAATGTTTGACTAATTTTTGTGCCTTTATGTAGTTGCCATAGTTGCTGTTTAGGTAGCCATAAAATGGTCATAAAAATATAAGTCAAATCATTTGCCGCACATTGCTGACAATATTTAATGCCTGAGCCACAATCACTATATAAAAATATTACCACATTCTAAAGTTATCCTTTTCCTATTCAGTCTTTTTCATTACTTATTCATTTACTATTATGATTAATCTATTTTTTACTATTGCTCTTTATGACATTCATATTAACAAATACTATTTTAGAAAATCTTTTGTCAAATGGTTGATAGATGACGGATGAAGCTAAAGATAGGAAAATATAGATATATATTTTATTTTTCCTTTTTTTTTTAATTTATATTCTGTTATAAATTTAATTCATAAGCTATTTTTATGTTGTTTACTTCTCTATTTCATATTGTAAATTATAAATCCGTATTTCCCCCTTAATTGGTTCTATTATATGGTAGTGATTGTTACAATCTGTTTTTGCCTATTTGTTCTTATGTCATCATTTTAGAAATTACAGTCAATGTATTTCTAGCTATCTACATTCTTATTTTAAATCATGATATAGTTCATATTCATTGAATACAATTGTTTGAATGTTTGCTTTCTCCTTCCTTGTTACTTGCTCTAACATTCTTGGCTTTTTGGTTGTTTGGTCTTATTTTAGGCTACTTACTGCTCAGTCCGTTAATTTATCTCTTTTCATCTGTGTTTGGCTGGCTTATAGTTCGTGTTTAAGGTAATAGTCAGAGCGTTACTGGTATTTATACTACTTATTTCCCTATATACTCATTATATAAGTTATTGATATTGGATATATTCTGTGTTGATTTGTGTTGTTTACTATGCTATTGATAAAAATTTATTTCTGCTTCTATGATTGCTCTTTTCTATGTCTTATTGGTGTATAGTAATGGAATTTTTATTTCTCATTGATCTTTTTGATAATCATATATGCATATATGTATACAGATTTTTTAGTTAGCGTATTTGATCCTTCCTTGGCTTTAGTATATGTCAATTGTAATTATAATTAGGTTTGATTTCACATTTATATGACAAGTCCAAAAATTATTGTGAACGAACCTACCTTATATACATTTACTAACGCGATTTAAACATTTTTCCCTTCTTTTGTCCATTCCTCACTCTTCTTCTTTTTTAGTGTGTGGTGATGATGCTTATTTTCAATTATGGCATGTTAAATTTGATATAATATGTCCAAAGATTGCCATGAACAAGTCCTTAGTTGCAGTTTAATTTTGTCCCTTTTTTGATCAAAACAGTTTAAACGCTTTTCTTTTTGCTCTTTTGGTTTATTTTAAAATTTTAGATGTCTATCTTTATTGGATTAAAATTTTATTTATTCCGATTTACTTAGTTTTCCCATAATGTTTTCTCTTTTATAATCTTAGAGAGTTAATTCTCAATAGAAGAACAATATGACTTTTGCTGTTTTCCCGTCCGTTATGTATTCTATTATACAACTTCTTATTTCTTTGTTTCTTTCCTTTCCCCATGCCAGTTATGTATTCTATTATACAACTTCTTATTTCTTTGTTTCTTTCCTTTCCCCGTGCCATTTTTTCTTCCTTCACTTTACAAAGGTTGTATCAAATCCTATTCATATTGGATTTTGTATCCTATATCTCACTACTTCTTCTGTCATTGGCCTTAGCTTTTCTACCTATTTTCAATATAAAAACAATGACTTTTGTTGTTTTCCCTTCCATTATGTCTTTTATTATACAACTCCTTATTTGTTTTTTTCTTTCCTTTCCTTTCCCGGTGCCATTTTTTCTTCTATTTTTTTTTCCTTCACTTTACAAAAGTTGTATCAATTGGCTTTTGTATTCTATATCTCACTACTTTCTCTATCATTGGCCTTAGTACTATCTATTTTTATCTAATTGAAGGCTGAATACAAATTACTTATTTGATATCCTTATCCTGCCTTACTCTATCTCCTTATCCTTCCTTACTCTATCTGCTTATCTGGGTAAAATGTAAACTTATTACACATTGTTCACACAGGTGGAATTTGGTACTATCCTATAGTCATCTTCGCAGAACTATATTGTTTCTTTGATACTGTTGTTTTTCCCTTCCTTTTAGTTCATATGGTAGTCTTTGGACTGATCTATACCTTGCTATGGTAATTTATTCTTTGTTATGAATATAGTATAATCTATGTGGCAAATGTAATATTTGACTAATTTTTGTGCCTTTATATAGTTGCCATAGTTGCTGTTATTTAGGTAGCCATAAAATGGTCATAAAAATATAAGTCAAATCATTTGCTACACATTGCTGATAATATTTAATGTCTGAGCCACAATCACTACATAAAAATATTATCATTCTTAAGTTATCAACTTCTTCCTATTCAGTTTTTTTCAGCACTTATACATTTACTCTTTTGATTAATCTATCTTTTGCTCTCGTTCTTTATGACATTCGCATTAGCAAATACTATTGTAGGAACTCTTTTGTCAAATGCTTGATAGATGACGCATGGAACTGAAGATAGGAAAATATAAATATAAATTCTTTTTTTTTTCATTTTTTATTCATATAATATATATATGTCTATATATGTGTATATATGTATACACTAATACTATACTTTTCTCTGAACATGTAACATCCTACCAAAAGTTTTTGATAAGCATATAATATACATGTCTATATATGTGTGTGTATAATATATATACACTAATACTATACTTTTCTCTCAGCATTTTATATATATATAAAAACTGATACTGTATAAAAAAAACTTCAGACTTCTAATACAATAAAAAATTTTCCTGCAGCAACGCTGGGCACAAGACTAGTCTAATCCTATGATTGGTGTTTATAGAGCATAACATGTAATCCTATTTAAACATTATGCGAAATAAAATCGTATTTTATTAATAAATAAATATTTTTGTTTTTGTACTTTATGTTTATGAGCAATATCATAAAGATCCAATACTCATTGCTAAGTCCTTAATTAATTTATGTGTATGCAGTGTTTATAAACAAAAGATATAATTTATCTTAATATGGGTTGAAGATCGGTAAATATGCTAAAAATAATAATAAAAAAACTAAAACACGAAAAAATAAAAAATAAGAGAAAGAAACATTACACAAAAAGCCAAACAAGAACCAAAAGTTCAAACAAAAACCAAATTAAAACCAAAATCAAGATGACGTAGGAAAAAAAAATTGCATACAAAAATGTTGTTCGTTACCATGGGATATATCTCGAGCCATATGTAAAAATAATTTAATAAGAAAATTTTATCAGTAAAATAATTTTTCAAAAATTCTTGAAACGACTAGAAATGATCACATTTTACAAAGTATAAATAGCCATTCTTTGTAAAAATAAAAAAGGTTAGTAATCTCTTTATAAAATGACTCAACAACAAAGTTTTATCTATCAAAAAATGACTGCGGAACCAACACAAAGAACTGCTTTTTTAAAAACGACAGGACAAAAAACAAAATTTATTTTATCAAATTTCACTTTTGTTCGATGCTCACACATAACAAATTTCTCATCCTTCTAGCAAATTTCTCACATTAAAAAAAAAAAGAAAAAGAAAAAGACGACTGTCATCTTAATGTGAGATGACATATTTAGACGATTAAGATTTGTTCATTTGTATTTTTTGAGTTAAAGTGATTTAAATTCATATTCTAATTTGAGTTAATGTTTATTTGAGTATAATTTAAGTTGAAATTCTAATTTAAGTTTGTGTTAGATGTACACATTTTGAATTAGATTTAAATTAAAAATCTATTTGAATTTGTATTTGGATGGGTCAAAACTTAAATTTATATTTAAATAATATTTTAATAAAAACTTAATGATAATGAAAAATTTTAATAGGGTATATGAATAAGGTTTTATTCATCTCTTTATTATAAATGCATAAAAAAATCATCTAAATCGAAATTAAAATGAAAAAGTTATGATATTTTTAAAAATAAAAAAAATATGAGTTTGAGTTTAAGAACTTGGGTTGAAAAAAAATTTAAACTCTAAACTCAAATTAAAACTTAAATTTTACCAAAAAAAAAAAAAAAATTGTAATTTAATTTTAAACTTTTTTTGTGTGTTTGCAGATGAATAATCCCTCTATAGTCTATGTCCGCTTAATGGGAGATGAGGAAGGCAAAGGAAGACAGGGGAAAAGAGGAGAGAAGATAGGGGAGAAGTTCCAAGATCGACAACACAAGAAAAGAGAAGCACTGGAAATGGCGAAATCCTCGTCCGATGCCCTTCCAGAGTCGTTCCAGAAGATTCTCTCTCCGACAGCGACAATTTTCGAAGGCGTTTCTCCAGAAACCGTCCACAAAGTTCTTAGTTTCTTTTCGACTGTCAGCGTCTCCGCCGTTCTCCCTGATCACTCCACCACCAAGGACTTCTACTCCGAATTGATCGCCGGTCTCCTGAAGCCTCTGAGAATCGAACCGGGACGTGTCACTTGCCTCCTAACTGTCAAACCTCCCATCATTGTAAATTTCTTCGCCTGATATTCTCTCTTTCTTTTTGTATTATTATGCTGTTTGGCTGCTGAGAAAATTCTCGGGATTTTTCTGAATAGGATTCCAACAGTGATATCCTTTATTTTCCTTTTCTGCATCGAGATGATTTTTTTTTTTAAATAATAATTGGGTTTGAAAAGAGGGGAGCTTATTTGGTTTCTTGGCTTGGGTACTGGGAAAATGAGGGGAAAGAGGAAAGAATTAGTTCTTTGGTTGCCGGAGGAAATTCAGATGAATTTTGTGGTAAAACATGAAGAAATGCTCGATCTAGAAGAGTAAGATAACAAGGTGTTTTTTCATACTTTACTAATTATTTTGAGATAAAATGTGGGAAAGGGGGTTAAAATGAATTTTATTGGTAATGAATGATTATGTTTGAACAGCGTTGATTTCCTTGGAGGATGTTATAACATGTACTTTTGGAAAGATTTTGAAGTGAGAAGCAGGGAAAATAGTTGTGGAACTTAGGGGTTAGTTTTCATTTGTTTTAACTCTATTTTCGGGGAAAGCAAACAAGGGATGGTGATGTTGTTCTTGTTGTATGATTCCGCAGAACACCTTCTCAACAGTTCATGGAGGAGCAGTTGCAGCTATTGCCGAGGTTATGTCCATAGCTTGTGCTAGAACTGTTGTTGCTGAGGGTAAGGAAGTTTTTCTTGGGGAACAAAGCATATCTTATCTCTCTGCTGTTCAAAACAATGTGAGTCTCTAAGCTCTTCACTTGCTTCTGTTAAAGTATCAGGGGAAATTTTTTTTTGAAAACTTGAAACTAAGAGCTTGTTTGGTAGGAGGGAAAAGTGGAAGAAGGGAGAAGGGCGAGGAATTAGAAGGATTTTGGTACTTATGGTTGTTTGGGAGGAGAGAAAAGGGGAGGGAATAAATTGGGTGAGGATTTCAACTCCTTCAAAGTACCCTAGTTAATGTGAAGAGGTTTGAAGAGGGAATCCATAACAAACACAATTGTGTGGTCCTTCTCTAGACTTTCCTCCTTGCTCACATACGTTTACATGGGTTCTCCTTATAGGAGAGAATACAAGCACGAAATCAGGCAATTGATTACAATAGTTAGCTGGCCTAACTAATTTCCTAATTTACATCATTGACTAATATTCTATTTACAGCAAATATTCACAGCTAATAAAATAACTATTCGGTAATATTATTAC
This sequence comes from Morus notabilis, assembly GCF_000414095.1. Lineage (NCBI taxonomy): Eukaryota > Viridiplantae > Streptophyta > Magnoliopsida > Rosales > Moraceae > Morus > Morus notabilis. The sequence goes on along the minus strand of NW_010367452.1, from coordinate 211,494 downwards.
CGAATCTTTCTTTTTTTTCAACACTCCCCCTCAAGCTGGTTTGAAGATATCCTCCATAGCCAGCTTGCCAATTAGTATGTCAAATTGTCTTGTAGGAAGTCCCTTTGTAAGCACATCTGCAACTTACTCGGTAGTAGGAATATACGGCATATAGATTAATCCGTTTTTGAGCTTTTCCTTGATGAAGTGTTTGTCTACCTCCACGTGCTTTGTTCTATCATGAAGCACTGGATTGTGAGCGATTGAAATAGCAGCTATATTGTCCAGTACACTTTCATAGGCAACGGATTAGAGACCTTCAACTCTTCCAATAGTCTCTTAATCCACAACACTTCACAAATTTCATGAGCAACTGATCTAAACTCAGCCTCTGCGTTGCTTCTTGCTACCACATTCTGCTTTTTACTCCTCCAGGTAACAAGATTGCCTCCAACAAAAGTACAGTAACCAGAAGTTGACCGTCTATCAATAGCACTCCCAGCCCAATCCGCATCAGTATAGACTTCAACTTGCAAATGCCCACGGTTTTTTAACAGAAGACCTCTTCTTGGATAAGTATCTGAGAATTCTATAGACTGCATTAAAGTGTTCTTGTCCAAGTGAATGCACGAACTGGCTAATCATGCTGACTGTAAATGCTATATCTGGACGTGCATGTGATAAGTAGATTAGTCTTCCAATGAGTCTCTGATACTACTCTTTATTCTGAACTTCTTCATCTTTAGTAGGAAGGTTGGGCTCAATGGGTGTCTCAGCTGGTTTACTTCCCAGCAGACCTGTCTCATCAAGTAAATCAAGAACATATTTACGTTGATTCAAAAATATACCTTCTTTGGATGTAGCAAACTCTATTCCAAGAAAGTATTTTAATGCACCCAAATCCTTGATCTCAAAGTCAGCTGCAAGTCTTTTTTTTCATTCTCTCCAATTCTTCATTGTCATCGCCTGTCAAGATTATATCATCCACATAGACAATTAAGATTGCAACCTTGCCTTATTTACTGTGTTTGTAGAACATGGTGTGATCAGCTTGGCTCTGACAGTAGCCACAACTCTTCATAGCTCTCCCAAATCTCTCAAACCAAGCTCTTGGGGACTCTAAGTTTGAGACCATATAAAGACTTTTTTAGTCTACAGACTTTGTTTGGTCCCAAATTTTCCCTCAAACCCAGGTGGTAGACTCATAAAAACCTCCTCCTCGAGATCTCCATTTAAAAATGCATTTTTCACATCTAACTGGTGTAATGGCCAGTCAAAATTTATAGCCAAAGATAATAAGATTCTGATAGAGTTTATTTTGGCTACTGGAGCAAAAGTTTCCTGATAATCAAACCCTTTTTGCTACTAGTCTTGCCTTGTACCTCTCTATGCTACCATCAGCTTTACATTTCACAGAAAGACCCACTTGCTGCCTACTGTTCTTTTCTCCTTAGGTAAATCAACTATCTCCCAAGTACCACTTCTTCTAAGAGCATTCATCTCTTCCATCACTGCTAATGTCCAATTGGGATCATCAAGAGCTTCCTGAATGTTCTCAGGACAAACAAGTGTGAGATTTTTGAGGTATAAGCCCTATAATTATGAGAGTTTTTCATAAGTAAGGTATTTGGCAATGGGATATTTAGTGCAAGTTTGCGTTCCTTTCCTAACAGCTATAGGAATAGCAATATCTAATGGTTCTTGGCTAGGAGAAGTAACAGGAATTGAGGATGAGTTAGGAACAAAACTAGCTGTAATATCTGGAGGTCCAGTTCCCGAAGGTAGAGATTGATCATTTCCAAGATGAATAGGCCGACTTTGACTATTTTGATGAGCTATTCTGCGAGTATAATTCAGAGGCTCAGTATTGGGATTTTTTTACCCGGTTGTAGTGATTCTCCCCCTGTTTGAAATATAGTAATGTTTGGCACTATATGACTAGGATTTCCTTCATTGTTTTCACTGGTTTTATCACATTGTTCCTGACTTTGAATTTCGGGAATAACAGTAGGATGAGAAGAATGAGGTGAAGTAGTCAAATCATATTTGGTAAAAGGAGTAGGAGATAAATCCCAAAAATTTTCTTCCATCACCTCATTCTCCCCCTGAAGAGAATTTTTGTGAAAGTACGATTTGTTTTCAAAGAAAGAGACATCCATACTTACATAATTTTTCTTGTTTGGGGATTATAGCACTTATATCTCTTTTTATTAGGAGCATACCCTATAAAAACACATTTTTCAGCCCGAGGATCAAGTTTGGATTGAGTATTTCTGGGTATATGAACAAAAACAATGCAGCCAAAAACCTTTAGAGGTAAATCTGAGTACATCCCGGATAAGGGAAATATTTTTTGGAAACATTCTAATGGCGTGCTATATTTCAAAACACTTGTAGGCTTTCTGTTAATCAAATAAGAGGCTGTTAAAATAGCTTCCCCCCAAAGATATTTTGGAACATGCATTGAAAACATTAAAGCACGAGCCACTTCAAGTAAATGCTTATTTTTTCTCTCTGCAATTCCGTTTTGTTGAGGGCTATCCACGCAAGTAGACTGATGATGGATCCCTTTTTCTTTCAAAAAACTTCCCAACATTTCATTAAAATACTCGGTTCCATATTCAGTGTGAAGAATGTTGATTTTTGTTTGAAATTGAGTTTCAACAATCGTTTAAATTCCTTAAAAAGTTTTTCAACCTCAGATTTTTCATTCATCAAATAAATCCAGCACAAACGGGTATGATAATCGATAAAGGTAACAAACCATTTTTTTTTTCCTAGATATAGTAGTGACTCTTGAAGGTGCCCAAACATCACTATGTATTGAATGAAATGGTTTTGAAGAATTGTAAGGTTTTGGTAAATAAGTAGTACGATGACTCTTAGATAAGCAACAACTTTCACAATAGAATGATAAACAATCAAAATCTTTAAATAAAGTAGGAAACAAGTGTTTAAGATATGGAAAGCTAGGATGTCCTAATCTTAAGTGCCAAAGCATTATTTGTTTATAAACAGAATTAGAACTAACACTACTAAGACCCTGAGCCATTTTATTATTGGAGAAGGTGCCATCAAAGTAGTAAAGTACATCTATCATCTTAGCATTGCCAATCATCTTCCCCGAGCTCCGGTCCTGAAATTCGCAGTAAGAATCATAGAAAATTACACGGCAATTAGATTTTTTGGTAAGTTTACTCACAGTTAAAAGGTTATAGGCTAGTTTAGCGACATGAAGAACATATTTGAGATCTATATTCTCGGATAATTTTATCAAACCTTTTCCTGCAATGGGTGAGAAGCTACCATCTGCAATTCTAATTTTTTCAAGGCCGGAACATGGCGAGTAAGTGCTAAAAAAATTTGAAAGGCTGGTCATATGATTAGAGGCTTCAGAATCAATGATCGATGGAGTAGAATTTGAACAACAAGAAAGGGCATTAGGTGCACTACCTGTTTGTGCAAGAGAAACACTAGGAATACCAGATGAGGAATTAGATTTTAGCAGTTTCAGAAGATGATCCATCTGCTCCTTGCTAAAGGGACTTATCTCAGCTTCATTGGCAGTGGGAACCACACGGCTGTTTCTGTCACCAGGCTTGCTACTCTTCCAGTTTGCTGGTTTTCCGTGGATTTTCCAGCAAGTCTCTCGAGTATGGCGTGGTTTGTTACAATAGTCGAACTAGACCCCTTGGCTTCTCTTCATGTTTTCGCTGAAAATTGGTTGCTTTATTAGCAGTAGCCTTGGCAACAAGAAGGGCAGAATTCTCAACAAGTCCGCTAGTAGTCTTCTTTCCCAACATTACATGTCTGTGGCTCTCTTCTCTTTGAACATCAGCAAACACCTCACCAACTGAGGGAAGTGGAGTCTTGGCTCGAACTTCATCAAATTCCACATTGAGTCCAGCAAGGAATTTGTAAATGCGATGAGCCTCCACGGTCCGTTTGTAGTGATTGGCATCTTCGGTGGATTTCCATTCATAATCATTGAACAGATCCAAGTCCTGCCAAAGGCGCTTCAATGAATTGAAATACTTGGTGACCGAATCTTCCCCCTGCCGAATCTCACCAAGTTTCAGAGTCAATTCGTAGACCTGAGACTGATTTCCCAAATCAGAGTACATCTGATTCACACTACCCCAGAGTTCTTTGGCTGTGGAGTAGCACATATAGTTAGAGCCAATATCCTCGTCCATGGAGTTCACAAGCCAAGTCATCACCATTGAAGTTTCTACATCCCGGGTTGTATATGTTGGGTCCTCCGGTGCTAGTGCCTTCTTGTCTCCTGTTAGGTACCCAATCTTTCCCCACCCTCTGATGTACATCCAAATGGACTGGGACCACCGTAAATAATTGTCACCATTAAGGCGAATGGTGGTGATATGAACAGGGTGAGAATGGGTATTTTAAAGCTTGGTTTGTAGGGTTGGTTGGCTGGGTTGCAAGATACGGGATTGACTTGGAGGAAATATCAGACATGGCCGATGAACAAAGAAATGAAGCAGAAAAAAAAGGATTTTTTTTTTTTTTTTCGAATTTCTTAGGGAGGCTCTGATACCATCTAAACTTTCCTCTTTACTCACATACGTTTACATGGGTTCTCCTTATAGGAGAGAATACAAGCACGAAATCAGGCAATTGATTACAATAGTTAGCTGGCCTAACTAATTTCCTAATTTACATCACTGATTAATATTCTATTTACAGCAAATATTCACAGCTAATAAAACTCTAAATATTCGGTAAAATTTTACCGAATCTTTCCTTTTTTTTTCAACACCTTCCAACCTCTGTATTTTCCTCACTTTATTTATATTGACTTTTTTTACTTATGCTCTTTCCTCGTTAATAAACATAGCCTAAGTGCCATGGACACCGGGGTGTAATGTTTTCAACTATTAATTGGTAGGTTACATTTTCATTTTGTTCGTAAATTTGATGGTTGCAAGGAATTTTAGACTAAATGATCTATAAAATAATAATAATAATAAAAATTAATTTACACCACCCTTGATTTTAAATAACCTAGAATAAGTACTCCAACTGTCCAACATCCATAAGTGATTGACATATAAGGTTGTGTGACATCCTGCCATAATCGTTTAGTCTTAGAATTAACACGTGACATTGTGATTAGTTGACAAGTTGTGGTAGTGATATATGGCATTGCCCTAAGGTCTTGTGAAACGATGAAATTTTACGCGTAGATTGTGTTAGGACTCTAGTTCCTAATGCAAAAAATGAGCTAACAAGAGTTGACTGAAAATTGGCAATTGCCTTATTTATTGAACTCGAATTACTGCAATAACATCAAGAGCTTCAACGTAGCTCTAGAGACAATGGAAATGAAAGAGAAATACAGGAAATACAGGAAAAGAAAGATAGAGAGGGATTTTCGAGGAATCCCCAACCTCCCACTGAACAATTCGAGCACCAAATTCGACCCCCTCCTCCCTTCCTCGATGCTCCCCATATAGCCACCCATCTTCTAACCAATTTCGCGCATCTCCCCATATGGGCCCTTCGTGCCTGCCACGCTCCCTCCCCGATCCATCTCATTTGGGCCTGGGCCCATCTCAATTGGGCCTGAAACTCATCTAGGTGCTCCCACATAGCCTCCCAATCCGGCAGTCCCTTCCATTTAACCAAAATCTCCGCCACTTGCTTCCCACCCCAGGAGGTCCACCGGCCCCGGATGACCTCGAAAGGTTCGACCTGCAGTTCCAATTGATCCGAGAGCTGAGGTGGGAGAGGTTGACACTTGGGGTCACTGCCCCTGAATGGTTTCAGCTGGGAAACGTGAAAAACCGGGTGAATCTGAGCGTCCGCTGGTAGCTGCAGGCAATATGCTACCTCACCTATCTTCTCCAGGACCTCGAAAGGTCCGTAAAATCGTGGAGCCACCTTCTTGTTCGGCCGCCTTGCGAAGGATTTGAGACGGTAGGGCCTTAACTTGAGGAGAACACGATCCCCTGAAGAGAATGACAGTTCTCGGCGGTGAGCGTCCGCAAACCTCTTCATACGCTGCTGAGCCAGCACCAAGTATCCCTTAAGGACGTCTAGGAGCTCATTCCGTTGTTGAAGCTGTAGGTTGACGTCTTCTACAGCCGAGGGGGAATCCTGGAATCTGGAAACTGTAGGTGGATCCCGCCCGTAGACCACCTGAAATGGGGAATGCTTCGCTGAAGCATTATAGGTAGTATTGAACCAGAATTCGGCCCACAGCAGATACTGGAGCCAACCGCGAGGTTTGTCACTAACGAAACAGCGGAGGTATACTTCCAAGCACCTATTCACAACCTCAGTTTGTCCATCGGACTCGGGATGGTAAGCGGAGCTGCGACTCAGGTGGGTACCCTGTGCACGAAACAGTTCACGCCAAAAAAGACTCATGAAGAGCGGATCGTGATCCGTGATGATGGAACATGGGATGCCATGGAGTCTTACCACTTCTCGAACAAACGCGTCAACCACCCTCTTGGCTGTGAATGGGTGAGATAGTGGCAAAAAATGAGCGTATTTGGACAGGCGATCGACTACCACTAGGATCGTGTCCATACCTTGCGACCGAGGTAAGCCACATATAAAATCCATGGAAATATCCTCTCACACCCTCGCCGGAATAGATAATGGTTGCAGTAGCCCCGCAGGAACCAGTGCCTCAGATTTGGAACGTTGGCAAACGGAGCAGTTAGCAACATACTCGCGGATGTCGCCCTTCATTCCCCGCCAGAACAGATTGTCTGCCACACGCTTATATGTCCTCAAAAAACCAGAGTGTCCTCCTAAGGCAGAATCGTGGAATTCATGCAACAACCTGCGTATCCAAGGTGACTTACGTGGTAAAACGACCCTGCCCTGGTAGCACAAGAGGTCTTGATGTAATGAGAATCCAGGTGCTACTTCCTCACTCCTGTCCAACTTACCAATTAATGCCACGCATTCCTCATCTTGCCGCTTCTCCTACCGAATGTCAGTCCAATTTACTAGCCGCGGTATGGACAGGGCAGTCAACTCCATCGCCGCGCCTTCCCCGCGCCGGGACAACGCATCAGCGGCCCGGTTCGAAGCGCCCTGCTTATACTGCAGCTCGAAATCATACCCAAAGAGCTTAATGGGCTAGCGGAGGTGTTCGGGAGGCAGGAGCCGTTGATCCATAAGAAACCTTAAGCTCCGTTGATCGGTTCGCACCACAAAGTGGTACCCAAGCAAGTAGTGGCGCACTTTTGTACTGCCAATACGACTGCCATGAGCTCACGCTCATAAACTGACCGGAGTCGTGTAGTCCCCGACAACTCCGTACTGAAAAAAGCAATGGGCCTCCCTTTCTGCATTAGTACTGCGCCCAAACCCGAGCCGGAGGCGTCTGTTTCCCCACCACGAAGAGTTTCGAGAAATCTGGCATTGCAAGGACCGGCAGGGTGGTCATGGCATGCTTAAGGGCGTCAAATGCGGCCCTTGCCTCCTGAGTCCATTTGTACTCTCCTCGTTTGAGTAGTTCCGTCATAGGTCTCGCCAACTGTCCAAAGTTGCGAACGAAATGCCGGTAATAAACGGCTAGCCCCAAAAATCCCCTAACCCCATGGACATTCTTGGGTGTGGGCCAAGCCACAACGGCTTCTATCTTAGCCAGATCAGCCGCCACTCCAGCGGCCGAGATTACATGTCCCAAGTACTCCAGCTGTTGCTGCCCGAATGCGCATTTCTTCCGTTTTGCGAACAACTGCCCATCCCTTAAGAGTTGCAAGACTGCAGCGAGATGCTCCTGATGCTCTTCCCAAGTGCGGTTGTAAACCAAGATGTCATCAAAGAATACCAATACAAAACGCCGTAGGTAAGGCTGGAAAACCTTATTCATAAGCGCCTGAAACGTGGCTGGGGCGTTTGTCAAGCCGAACGGCATGACCAAGAATTCGTAGTGCTCCTGATGTGTACAGAATGCAGTCTTTTCCACATCAAATTCCCTGACTCGAATTTGATGATATCCCGCCCGTAGGTCCAATTTCAAAAAATACTGTCGCCCCATGTAATTCGTCCAAAAGTTCGTCGATGACGGGAATTGGGAATTTGTCCGGGACCGTGAGCTGGTTAAGGGCTCGATAGTCCACGCAAAAACGCCAGCTTCCGTCCTTTTTCGTGACTAACAGAACGGGGCTGGAGAAAGGGCTACTACTCGGCCTAATGACCCTAGAAGCCAGCATTTTAGCCACGAGCTTCTCTATCTCACTCTTCTGCACTTGGGGGTACCTGTACGACCGAATGTTAGGCGGTTCCGCCCCTGGTTTGAGAACGATTTGGTGATCCCGTGCTCGGTTTGGCGGTAAACCACTTGGTGTCTCAAACACAGTAGCGAACTGGGCCAAGATCTCCCGAAGAGCCTCTGGTTCCTTGGCTCGGAACTCATCAACCACCCCCCCTTCGATAGCATATATTTCCAACAACACCCCTGCTATATCCCCGTGGAATGTCTGGGAGTCCGTAAACTCACAGGCTCCAACTTCAGCGTCGGGTCCCCCTTTAAACAAATCCACCCCGCGTTTGACTTGAATATCAGGGTAAACTTTTGCCAGTCGGCCCTGACCTCCCCCAGCGTTTATAGCCATGTTACCCCTAGTACCACCTCAGCACACCCAAGTTCAAAAGGAACGAAATCCCCCAAAACCGAGTACCCTTGGATTCTGAGCTCTACCCCCTTACACACTCACTGTCGTTTAAAGCAGGCGTCGTTACCTACCTGAATTCCATAGCTGCCCGTAGCTGCCAGGGGAATTTGCAGCTCCGTCACGATCCTTAGAGACAGGAAATTGTGGGAAGCCCCACTGTCCACCAAAACCACCACCTCGCGGCTTCTGATGGTCCCTTTTAGCTTCAAGGTGTTGGCCGACGAAATTCCTATCAGTGAATTGAGCGAGAGGCCTGCCATCCCTTCGACCTCTTCTGTGGGTGGCTCCACCGCCTCCGTTGAATCTTCATCATCCTCCCCGTCCTCTTATGACACCAACCCTAAGTTTCTCTCTTAACTCAAAAAGCTCAATGGATCGTAGATGCTCTGATATCAACAAAACACCAATACCACACACACACATTAGAAACAACAAGAAAATGAGAATAATTGGAGGGAATTTTATTAATCTAATCAGCCAAGAACACCAAATTACACTGAAATGTAAAGGATAGAACGGAGAATTCGAGTACTCCGGGAACTCCTAATTTAGTGGTATTCGAGAGACCACCGCTCTCCCTAATCTCAGTTTCTCAGAACTCTCCAAATTACAACATACCTCTAGTGAGCTATTAAGCCCTTTATTTATACTAATTTCTACTAACTATACCAGCCCACTAACCAAACAAGTTTCCAAGTTATTAACGGATCCTAACATTACCCCCGCCCTAAAGAAACACATTGTCCTCAAGGTGTTCAGTAATCACAGCCGTGTTTCTCCACTTCCTTCTGATTCCTATCACGCTAATTCCATTCAACTCCCCTTCTGCCACCCCGCTCTTTGTAGATCCGACCCCAATCGGACCGAAATAAGAAGACCCAGTCCAAATGTCACTGGAATTGTCCTTAATCGCGTTGGAAGTGTGCAGCCCAGCCTTAACGGCATTGGAACCAACCCAAATCACGCCGGATTTGAGAAACCCAGCCCTTGGCTCGCCAGAATATGCCCTAATCGCACCATAATCATGAAGCCCAGCCCCAATTGCACGGAAATCAGCCCCAATTGCACTGAAATCAGCCCCAATCACGCTAGAATTCCAAGACCCAATTCTAATTGCTCCAAAATCATCCCTCATGACACTTGGATTCCAAGTCCCAGCCCTCCCATCGAGAGACCCAGCCCCCAAATCGCCAGAATTGATCTTAATCGTATCGGAATTGCAAATCCCAGCCTTCATGGCGTCAGAACTAGCCCCAACTACACCGGAATCAACCCCTTTCACGCCGGAATCGTGAGGCTCTATCCAAACAGTAGCCAAATCGTCGAGCCCAGCCTTCGTCGCGCCGGGATCTGTCTCCGTAGCATCGGAATCAGCCCCTTTCACGCCGGAATCGCGAGGCCCGGTCTAAATCGGTTTGGAATCAGCCCCAATCAAGACCGAAACAGGGATGGGTTCCCTGTTCCGAGGGTACCCATGCTGTCCCAGCCCCGGAGCAAGCCTCTCCTCCTCTAACTCCGGCTCCCATTCCGATTCCCGTCGCCGAACAAGCTCTGCCGCCTTCTCCCGACGGTCGCGACCTCCGTCCGCTCTCCTCCCGTCGTCGAACAACCCCCCACGCTGTAGATCCGAACCACCCAGCCCCAGATCGCGTCGGATCTCGCGCTCCTTCATGAGACCAACGTCTCTCCGGCATCGGAACTCCCTCTCGCGGCCTCAATCTTCACGAATTGGCGCTTCCCGGCGAAGATCCGCCCGATTTGGCACCTCCACTCCGCCTGGGTCGATGCGATTTGGGCTCTCCTCGCCCCAAGGCGCGCGATCTCACCTCTCCCCGTCCCGTCGTTCGCCGTCGCGACCCAACTCGGTCTTCCCGGCCTTCGGTCGCACCGCCAGCAGTGCCTCCATCCTCTGCAGCACCGCCTGCACGTCTTCCATCTGAGTCCGAACCTTCCCCACCTGGTCTCGGAGCCCCCCGATACTCCCTCCAGAAACCTTGAGATTACCTCTCAGAATAGTCCTAAGTTTCTCTCTTAACTCAAAGAGCTCCATGGATTGTAGATGCTCCAATACCATTGTTAGGACTCTAGTTCCTAATGGAAAAAATGAGCTAACAAGAGTTGACTAAAAATTGGCAATTGCCTTCTTTATTGAACTCGAATTACTACAATAACATCAAGAGCTTCAACGTAGCTCTGGAGACCATGGAAATGAAAGAGAAATACAGGAAATACAGGAAAAGAAAGATAGAGAGGGATTTTCGAGGAATCCCCAACCTCCCACTGAACAATTCGAGCACCAAATTCGACCCCCTCCTCCCTTCCTCGATGCTCCCCATATAACCACCCATCCTCTAACCAATTTCGTGCATCTCCCCATATGGGCCCTTCGTGCCTGCCACGCTCCCTCCCCGATCCATCTCATTTGGGCCTGGGCCCATCTCAATTCCTCTCTTGGCCCTCCTAACATAAACCTTTCGTACCGGAGGTCTAACAGATTGTTAGTGGTATTGTTTTCAATCTTCCAAATCTTGTCTTGCATCAATTATCCAAGCTTAATCATTATCCCACCATGAGCATTGTACAAGCTTGATCATTGCAATCATTTCATCGACGCTGTCAACTTTTTCAATTTTGTGTCCAAGATTTAAGTTTTCATTTTTAGTCTTCAAAATTGTGATGTGGGACTTCTATTGTATTGGCAGGCAGAGTTGATAGTTGATGCACATGTAGTGAGGAAAGGAAGGAATTTGACAGTAGTAGCAATTGATTTTACATCAAAAAAAACCCAGCAGATGATTTACCAAGCCCGTTCTACCTTCTATAACACGCCTCTTGCCAAACTATGAAGTTCTGTTGTTCGAGGAATCTGGGTAACAAGAATAATGTCCCTAAGAACTGATTGTTGTATCATTGCTTTAATGTGTCGGGACAAATAAGTCCTCTTTTTTGTAATGTAATTATTTTTCCACGCTCATTATCAGAATCATCTTATGATCTGAGGCCATGGGTGCTAAGATTTACGATTAAGTACTCTTTGAAGTTGAATGTAAATGATTACTCTGTGTTCTTTTTTACATATTTTATTCTAAATCTTGTATACTGAAGTGTAATATTTTTCTCTTACATTTAAGTAATCCAGGCTGCCAAAATTATTCAAAAATGAATTCAACTTTACTGCAAAAGGACAAACAAGTTCTTAGATGTGACGTTTGATAAAGAGATTCGTATCCTGATTCAAATTATGGTTCATAATTCGCTACAGTATTTTCTCTCATAAAAAATACACGTAAATTAAAAATAATTCTAATCTCATGATTTTAAATCTCACTCGTTACATAGAAGAAATAAACAAGTTTAACTTAAATCTCACACTTAAATATCACTCGTTACATATAAGAAATTAACCAGGATAGTGGATACAAACTGTTTCAATAAAACATTCAACAAAAAAAGCCTTGCTCAGCTGCTCACTCTTAAAAAGACTCGTTACTAAATGTACTGCACATAGATCAGCATTTGCATTCATCATCTGGAGATGAGATTGCCTTGCACACTGCAACACTTTTAGTCAGATATTGCGGGCAGGAAGTCTTTGTGGCAAAAGCTGCTTTATAGTCTGTGATTTCACAAGTATTGCACCAAAAATACACTCCAAAGTCCACATTCGCATGCAGTCTCGTGCTTGTCTGCAAAATCATTTGTTCTACTTGCCACCCTTTACTGTTTCCTTTAGCTATTCTGTAAGACAACCCTGCAAAATAATTTAGGCAAACTCGTGAACATCTCGGATTGGAAGAAACTAGCCATTAGCATTGATGTCTTACTCGAACCCCACCTTTAAGACCTAGGGAAATATGGCATTAACAAAGGCCTCTGCGTCAAAGGGTTGGAGGTCTTCCACCCCTTCACCAACACCCACAAACTTCACTGGGATGCCAAGCTCATCGACCACGCTTACCTGCACGTAGATATCATTGTCTAATAACTTGTACTCTCTAAATAGTATGAGGATCCAAATGTATGGAGAGCACAGCCAGATATTTCTATTAAAATGACAAATTAAATATTAGTCTCAAAGTTGGAACATACCACGCAGCCGCCTCTAGCAGAACCATCAAGTTTTGTTAATATCAAACCAGTAATTCCAACAACCTGTTGCGGAGGGCAAGTACAAACAATGAAGGCACATAAAGTTTAAAAAGCACATCAGTCAAAAGATCTGTGGCGTGTGGAAAATGGAAATGAATCAAATGGTCATGCTCTAGAAGAAAAATTCATTTCATAGAGAAAGTGAGGAAGAGGATGAGATCAGCAGTTGTCTAAATGTTTAGGTTTCTATATAATATATATCACATGAAGTACTAACTATATTAAAGAAAACACATCTCTTAGGAATCTTAATTCAATGGTTTAGGGAACCTGAGTTTTCTCTTCAGGGGTTAAGATTCCAGACTTTTATTATGCATAGATTATAGTGGAACGTTTAAATCACTATAAACCTCTATAACGAAGAAAAAGATCTACTGAAATTACTTGATACACGCAAGTTCGTAGTGCAGCAACTATCCATGTTAATATATAAAGCTAGTGACAGGAATATTACGTCATTAAACTCTCTTGCTTGTGGAAGCATGTTTAAACCAGTTGTCCCATCCAGAACTTGGAGGATCTCCTGCATGTGTATAGAAGGAAGATTTCATCAGAGAACAAGATATAAATTTCTTTTTTCGTAATGCCATATGTTATAATCTGATCATGGAGAGGGAATGGGTGGGACGAGGCAAAGAGTTAAACTCGCGTTAGGGGCGCCAGAAACAACTTTGCCTACGGCTTTCTTACAAGCAATCAACTCTTCCATGAGGCTATAATTAGTGTGAAGACCTGGGAATTTGAAAACACAAACATTCTTAAAACCAAGGACAAAAGATTAACAAATACAGAGCAACACAAGGTCATGTAAACTTACGTCCTGAGGTGTCACACAAGACAATATCATAGCCTTGTTCTTTTCCTCTCCTCACTGCCTGTGAAAGAACTATTCGAAAAGCACTTTAAAATCATGTATCAGTCTTTATTCCATGTATTTGAAATCTCTGAAGATAATCCAATGTCCCAAAAGAAATGCAAAAGTGAACACATAGCATTGATTTAATAAAATTGGCACCTGTTGATGCTTTGGCCTTCTCTCCTTCAGCAACAACAATTTCACAACCAGTTCTCTCAGCCCATATCTCTAGCTGATCACTTGCAGCTGCTCTAAATGTATCCCCTGCTGCCAACAATACCTGTTACAAGTTTTAAACAGTATACAATTAAAAAAAATAAAATAAAATAGAAACCTTCTCCCACGAAGCATGCCTTTTTCTACATTAGGCCACATCTTCAAACCTCCCCCGATTCCACTGATGACTATCTCCTAACGCCTCGTCCCTCTCCTTGACGTATTTCCGGTTACATAAGTCAATATTCAATTCAAAGAAGAAGAAGAAAGCAGACTCCAGAAACTCCTAAAGAAGATGTTGCACAACCCATTCTAAATCAACAGACTCCAGAAACTCCTAAAGAAGATGTTGCATAACCCATTTCCACTCCAACTTTGGCAAATGAGTATAATAACATGCATATCAACACCTAACTTTCTGAGAAAGTTTGCTGACTTTTTCCTGGATACTTCAAATGCTACTTCACCTCTTCCTTCACCAAGGTTTTTATGTTTTACGTCAACGGTAATTGCTTTCGTCCCAAAGCATTTTTTTTGTGCTCTAATTTCTCATGGTCCACGGGGGTTTATTAAATTTGTTAACATTTTGGGCATTAATTCAGTCATTGTAGTCAAGTGGGCCCAACTAAACAGACATACTAGTGATGCCGCTATTAAGATATTTCAAAATTAATTTGCAGCTTTACGGTCTACCCTACAAATATGGTATTGATCTTCATTTTCCATAATCATTTTATCACTGCATAAAAACAAGATTATTATACCAAAACAAGGTCAATAGACCACAACAAACTTCTACAGTTGCAAAAGCGAGGAGGAATCTCTTGATTACAAGCTTCAACAAAATGTTCAACAAGGAGGCCTCTCTTTATTATATTTCTCACCTTTGCTCCTTCATTCTTCAACCTATTAGCCAGCTTCCCTGCAAAATCCCAATTGGATCCTTATTTCATTAAGACCACGAAGGAGAGCAGAAGAAAGAGAGAAAGAAGAAAGCCTAAATATAATGTATCTAAAGGAAATACTCTACGAGCTTCTTATAACCTTACATGCTTTACTTTTTCACACTAAACTTAGCTTGTCTCCAGCTCAAAATCCTCATAAATGCATCAGCAAAATTTCATAGATATCCAATTCTCCCTTATCTCATTAGAGAAGTTTTATGATTTAATCCATCAACTTACCAAGAGATGTTGTCTTGCCACCTCCATTAACACCGACAACCATGACAACCGCAGGTTTCCTGATGGAATGAGACGATTAAAATCAAGATTAGTGCTTGAGGTCCTAACTTTCTTTCCCAACTTTTCTACAGCAACTCACATGACAAGCGAGTTGTCATCTTTATATTGATATATATATATATATATATATATATATTAATACTGATTGATGCGGCAATTTATTAAACTCGTACCACTAAAATAATAACAGCCCATAATCCACATTATTTGATATTAAAAAGTTGAGATTCTTTCTAAGTTAACAACCACAAAAACCAAGCTCAAAACATCCAAGAACCTGAATCCAAGCTTAAGTTCAGTTTTGCTCCCTTTCTTAGTCAGCAAGTCCAGCACACTCTTCTTCAACGCAGCCTGCAAGCATTGCAATTGAAATTACCACCATATCCTCACCTTACACTAATAACAAGCCCTCTTATTTTATCTACTCTTTTTTCTTTTTCCCTCTCCTGTTTTTTTCCATTTCAAGGAAACAAAAACCTTCCAAGCAACAAAAGATCAGAACATCATCCCTCAGTCTTTAATTCGAATTAAACTTTAATTTCATAGGCGCAATTATGAAAATGACGACCTTAATTTCGCTTCCCGATTTCAGCTTCCCTGCGAGAATATCATCCCTCAAGCTTTCCACAATCTTTATCGTAATTTTCGGCCCAAAATCAGACACTAGAAGAGCCTTTTATCCAACAAAATCAGGGGAAATTCATAATTAAGTTGAGAGATTAAGGATATACGAGAATAGGTTGAGCAAATTTTTCTTGAGAAAATGGGAAAAAGTAAACCTCTTCTAGTTCGTCGAGAACTCGGTCGGTGTCGGCGAGGTTCCAGTAGAGAAGAAGCTCGTCAACGACGGCAAGGTTGTCGCGGGTCTTGGAAAAGCCAGAGAAGATCTTCTCGACGTCGCTCCTGGCCTTCTCCTTTATCAGCCGGCCCAGCCGGGTGAAGAACCCGGTCTGCCCAGCGCTGCATTTGAACCGGGAGTTGCAGGACCGGGTTAGTAGGAGGCGGTTTTTCTGTTGTTGCGTTAAAGGGTTTGAGCAGAGCGGGAGGTGAGAGAGAGAACATGGAGAGGGAACAGCCATTTTCCTCCTGCTCTCAGCTCCAAAGAGATTGAGGAATCGAAATTTTAGAGAGAGAAACTGGATAACGTCGTGATTGTGCAGCTACGCTCGCTCGCTCTCTCTTTTTGTCAAATTCATTGTCGTCTCTTTATAAGAACGAGTACACACGACAGTGGCTAGTGTAATAGAATTTAGTAAATTATGAGATTAAATTACATAATTAAAAATTATGGCTAGGGTTTTCTTAGGGTTTCTTAGGATTTTTTCTCAGGATTTTTTCAAGGTGTTCTCAGGGTTTTCTAAGAGTTTTCTCGGGGTTTTCTTAGCGTTTTCTCAAGGATTTCTTTGGAGCTTCTCAGGGTTTGCATAAGTTTTTCTCAATGTTTTCTCAGAGTTTTCTTCGTTTTTCTTAGGGTTTTCTCGGAATTTTTTCAAGGTTCTTCTCTGGGTTTTCTCATAATTTTCTCAGCATTTTCTCGGGGTTTTCTCAGGGTTTTCTTAGGGTTTTCTCAGAGTTTTCTCGGGGTTTTCTCAGGGTTTTCCTCAGGGTTTTCTCAGGGTTTTCTTGGAGTTTTCTTAGGGACTAAGGGCTTTCTCAGGGTTTTCTCAGGGTTTGCTCGGGGTTGTCTTAGAGTTCTCTCGGGGTATTCTAAGGGTTTTCTCAGGATTTTCTCAACGTTTTCTCATTGTTTTCTCAGGGTTTTCTCAGGGTTCTTCTCAGGGTTCTCTTAGGGTTTTCTCAGGGTTTTCTCAGGGGTTTTTAAGGGTTTTCTTAGGGTTTTCTCAGATTTTTCTCAGGGTTTTCTCAGGCTTTGCGTAGGTTTTTCTCAGGGTTAGGTTTTCTAATTTTTTCTCAGGGTTTTCTCAGGGTTTTCTCGGGGTTTTCTCAGGATTCTTCTTTGGGTTTTCTTAGGGTTTTCTCAGGGCTTTCTCAAGGGCTTTCTCAGGGTTTTCTTATGGTTCTCTCAGTGTTTTCTCAAGGTTTTCTCAGGGTTCTCTCAGGGTTTTCTCAAGGTTTTCTCGGGATTTTCTCGGGCTTTTGTTAGGGTTTTCTCAACGCTTTTCTCTGGGGTTTTTTCAAGGTCTTATCATGGTTTTCTTAGGGTTTTCTCGGGGTTTTCTTTGGGTTTTCTCAAGATTTTCTCAGGATTTTCTCGGGGTTTTCTCAGGGTTTTTCTCAGCGTTTTCTCAGGGTTTTCTCAGGGTTTCCTTGGAGTGTTCTTAGGGTTTTATCAGGGTTTTCTCATGGTTTTCTCGGGGTTTTCTCGGGGTTTTCTTAGGGTTTTCTCGGGTTATTCTTAGGGTTTCCTCAGGATTTTCTCAGGATTTTCTCAGAATTTTCTCATTGTTTTCTCAGGGTTTTCTTGGGGTTTTCTCGGGATTTTCTCAGGGTTTTCTCAGGGTTTTTCTCAGGATTTTCTCAGGGTTTCTCAGGCTTTTTTCTCAGTGTTTTCTCAGGGTTTTCTCAGGATTTTCCCAGGGTTTTGTCGGGCTTTTCTCGGGGTTTTCTCAGGGTTTGCGTAGGGTTTTCTCAGGGTTTTCTCAAGGTTTTCTAATTTTTTCTCAGGGTTTTCTCTGGCTTTTTTCAAGGTTTTCTTAGGGTTTTCTCGGGGTTTTCTCAGAGTTTTTCTCAGGGTTCTCTCAGGATTTTCTCAGGATTTTCTCAGGGTTTTCTCGGGGTTTTCTCAGGCTTTTGTCAGGGTTTTCTCAGGATTTTTTCAGCGCTTTTCTCTGGGGTTTTGTCAAGGTTTTGTCACGGTTTTCTCAAGGTTTTCTCGGGGTTTTCTCTGGGTTTTCTCAGGATTTTCTCAGAGTTTTCTCAGGGTTTTCTCAGGGTTTTCTCGGGTTTTTCTCGGGGTTTTCTCAGGGTTTTTCTCAGGGTTTTCTCAGGGTTTTCCTCAAGATTTTCTCAGAGTTTTGTCAGGATTTTCTCAGGATTTTCTTGGGTTTTTCTCAGGGTTTTCTCAGGGTTTTCTCAGGGTTTTCCTCAGGGTTTCCTTGGAGTTTTCTTAGGGTTTTCTCAGGGTTTTCTCGAGGACTTCTCGGGGTTATCTTAGGGTTTTCTCGAGGTATTCTCAAAGTTTCCCCAAGATTTTCTCAGGATTTTCTCATTGTTTTGTCAGGGTTTTCTTGGTGTTTTCTCTGGGTTTTCTCTGGGTTTTCTCAGGATTTTGTCATGGTTTTTCTCAGGGTTTTCTTAGGGTTTCTCAGGCTTTTTTGTCTATGTTTTCTCAGGGTTTTCTCAAGGTTTTCCCAGGGTTTTCTCAGCGTTTTCTCGGGGTTTTCTCGGGGTTTTCTCAGGGTTTGCATAGGGTTTTCTTAGGGTTTTCTGAATGTTTTCTAATTTCTTCACGAGGTTTTCTCAAGCTTTTCTCAGGGTTTTCTCAGGGTTTTCTCGTGATTTTCTCAGGGTTCTTCTCGGGGTTCTCTCAGGATTTTTTCGGGGTTTTCTCAGGGTTTTCTCGTGGTTTTCTCAGGGTTCTTCTCGGGGTTCTCTCAGGGTTTTCTTTGGGTTCTCTCAGGGTTTTCTCAGGGTTCTCTCGGGCTTTAGTCAGGATTTTCTCAGCGCTTTTCTCTCGAGTTTTGTCAAGGTTTTGTCATGGTTTTGTCAGGGTTTTCTCGGGGTTTTCTCTGAGTTTTCTCAGGATTTTCTCGGGGTTTTCTTAGGATTTTCTCGGGTTTTCTCAGGATTTTCTCAGAGTTTTCTTAGGGTTTTCTCAAGGTTTTCTCAGAGTTTTCTCATGATTTTCTCGGGGTTTTCTCGGGGTTATCTTAGGATTTTATTGGGGTGTTCTTAGGGTTTTCTCAGGGTTTTCTCAAGGTTTTCTCATTGTTTTCTCAGGGTTTTCTCGGGGTTTTCTTAGGGTTTTGTTATGGTTTTCTGATGGTTTTCTCAGGGTTTTCTCGGGGTTTTCCTCACGGTTTTGTCTGCGTTTTCTCAGGGTTTTCTTGGGGTTTTCTCAGGGATTTCTCAGGGTTTTCTCAGGATTTTTCTCAGGGTTTTCTCAGGTTTTTCTCTGGGTTTTCTTAGTGTTTCTCTGGGTTTTTTCTCAGTGTTTTCTCAGGATTTTCTCAGGGTTTTCCTATGGGTTTCTCTCGGTTTTCTTGTGGGTTTCTCATGGTTTTCTCAGGGTTTTCTCGGGGTTTCCTCAGGGTTTTCTCAGGGTTTGCATAGTGTTTTCTCAGGGTTTTCTCAGAGTGTTCTCAAGGTTTTCTAATTTTTTCTCTGGGTTTTCTCATGGTTTTCTCAGGCTTTTCTCAAGGTTTTCTCAGGATTTTCTCGGGGATTTTTCAGGGTTCTTCTCAGGGTTTTCTCAGGGTTTTTGTTGGGTTTCCTCGAGGTTTTACTCAGGGTTCTTATCTGGGTTCTCTCAGGGTTTTCTCAAGGTTTTCTCCGGGTTTTCTCGGGCTTTTGTCAGTTTTTTCAGGGTTTTCTTGGTGTTTTCTCAGGGTTTTCTCGGGGTTTTTCCAGGGTTTTCTCAGGGTTTTCTCTAGGGTTTTCTTGGGATTTTGTCAGGGTTTTGTCACGATTTTCTTTGGGTTTTCTCAAGATTTTCTCGAGGTTTTCGTCGATTTTCTCAGGGTTTTCTCATGATTTTCTTAGCGTTTTCGCAGGGTTTTCTCGGGGATTTCTCAAGGTTTTCTCAGAATTTTTCTCAGGCTGTTCTTAGAGTTTTCTCGGGGTTTTCTAAGGGTTTTCTCAGGATTTTCTCATGGTTTTCTCGGGGTTTTCTTTGGGTTTTCTCGGGGTATTCTAAGGGTTTTCCCAGGGTTTTCTCAAGGTTTCCTCAAGGTTTCCTCAAGGTTTTCTCAGGGGTTTTTTCAAGGTTTTGTCACGGTTTTCTCAGGATTTTCTTGGGGTTTTCTCTGGGTTTTCTCAGGATTTTCTTGAGGTTTTCTCAGGGTTTTCTCAGGGTTTTCGCAAGGTTTTCTCAGGGTTTCCTCAGAGTTTTCTTAGGGTTTTGTCAGGGTTTTCTCGGGGTTTTCTCAGGGTTTTCTTAGGGGTTTCTCGGGGTATTCTCAGGGTTTCCTCAGGATTTCCTCAGGGTTTTCTCAGGATTTTCTCATTGTTTTCTCAGGCTTTTCTCGGGGTTTTCCTGGGGTTTTCTCAGGGCTTTCTCCGTGTTTTTCTCGGGGTTTTCTCAGGGTTTTCTCAAAGTTTTCTCAGGCTTTTTTCTCAGTGTTTTCTCGGGTTTTCTAGGGCTTTTCTCGGGGTTTTCTCAGGGTTTTTTCAAGGTTTTCTAATTTTTTCTCAGGGTTTTCTCTAGGTTCTTCTCAGGGTTTTCTCAACGTTTTCTCAGGGTTTTTTCACGGTTCTTCTCAGGGTTCTCTCAGGGTTTTCTCGGGCTTTTATCAGGGTTTTCTTAGGATTTTCTAAGCGTTTTTCTCTGGGGTTTTGTCAAGGTTTTTGTCACGGATTTCTTAAGGTTTTCTCGGGGTTTTCTCTCAGCTTTCTCAGGATTTTCTCAGGATTTTTCAAGGTTTTCTTAGGGTTTTCTCGGGATTTTCTCAGGGTTTTTCTCAGGGTTTTCTCAGGGTTTTCCTTAGGGTTTTCTCTGAGTTTTCTTATGGTTTTTTCAGGGTTTTCTAAGAGTTTTCTCACGGTTTTTCTCAGGGTTTTCTCAGGGTTTTTCTCAAGGTTTTCTCAGAGTTTTCTTAGGATTTTTCTCAGGATTTTCTCAAGGTTTCCTTGGAGTTTTCTTAGGGTTTTCTCAGGGTTATCTTACGGTTTTCTCGGGGTATTCTCTGGGTTTCCTCCGGATTTTCTCAGGATTTCCTCATTGTTTTGTCAGGGTTTTCTCAGAGTTTTCTCGGTATTTTGTCAGGGTTTTGTCAGGGTTTTATCAGGGTTTTTCTCAGGGTTTTCTCAGGGTTTCTCAGGGTTTTTTCTCAGTGTTTTCTCAGGATTTTCGTAGGGTTTTCTCGGGATTTTCTCGAGGTTTTCTCATGGTTTGCATAGGGTTTTCTCAGGGTTTTTTGAAGGTTTTCTAATTTTTTCACAGGGTTTTCTCAGGCTTTTCACAGGGTTTTCTCAAGGTTTTCTCAGGATTTTCTCAGGGTTCTTCTTAAGATTTTCTCAGGGTTTTCTCGGGGTTTTCTCAGGGCTTTCTCGGGGTTTTCTCGGGGTTCTTGTCAGGGTTCGCTCAGGGTTTTCTCAGGGTTCTCTCAAGGTTTTCTCAGGGTTCTCTCAGGATTTTCTCAAGGTTTTCTCAGCGCTTTTCTCTCGAATTTTGTTAAGGTTTTGTCGCAGTTTTCTCAGGGTTTTCTGGGGGTTTTCTCTGAGTTTTCTCAGGATTTTCTCAGGATTTTCTCGGGATTTTCTCAGGGTTTTCTCCGGGTTTTCTCACGGTTTTCTCGGGGTTTTCTCAGGCTTTTCTCAGCGTTTTCTCATGGTTTTCTTAGTGTTTTCTCAGGGTTTTCCTCTAGGATTTCTCTGGGTTTTCTCGGAGTTTTCTCAGGGCTTTCTCAAGGTTTTCTCAGGGTTTTTTCGAGGTTATCTCGGGGTTTTCTTAGGGTATTCTCAGGGTTTTCTCAGGGTTTTTTCAGGATTTTCTCAAGGTTTTCTCATTGTTTTCTCAGGGTTTTCTCGGGGTTTTCTCAGGGTTCTTATCTGGGTTCTCTCAGGGTTTTCTCAAGGTTTTCTCAGGGTTTTTTCAGGATTTTCTCAAGGTTTTCTAATATTTTCTCAGGCTTTGCTCAAGGTTTTCTCAGGGTTTTTTCAGGATTTTCTCAAGGTTTTCTAATATTTTCTCAGGCTTTGCTCAAGGTTTTCTCAGGGTTTTTTCAGGATTTTCTCAAGGTTTTCTAATATTTTCTCAGGCTTTGCTCAAGGTTTTCTCAGGGTTTTTTCAGGATTTTCTCAAGGTTTTCTAATATTTTCTCAGGCTTTGCTCAAGGTTTTCTCAGGGTTTTTTCAGGATTTTCTCAAGGTTTTCTCATTGTTTTCTCAGGGTTTTCTCGGGGTTTTCTCAGGGTTCTTATCTGGGTTCTCTTATGGTTTTCTGAGGGTATTCTGAGGGTTTTCTCAGGATTTTTCTCAGTGTTTTGTTAGCTTTTTCTCAGGGTTTTCTTGGGGTTTTCTCAGGAATTTCTTAGGGTTTTCTCAGGGTTTTCTTCGGGTTTCTCTGGGTTTTTTCTCAGTGTTTTCTCTGGGTTATCTTAGGGTTTTCCTAGGAGTTTCTCACGGTTTTCTCGTCGTTTTCTCGGGGTTTTCTTAGGGTTTTCTCCGGGTTTTCTCAAGGTTTTCTAATATTTTCTCAGGCTTTTCTCAAGGTTTTCTCAGGGTTTTCTCAAGGTTTTCTCGGGGATTTCTCAGGGTTTGCTCTTGGTTTTCTCAGGATTTTCTCAGGGTTTTTCGGGGTTTTCTCATGGTTCTTCTCAGGGTTCTCTAAGGGTTTTCTCAAGGTTTTCTTGGGGTTTTCTCGGGCTTTTGTTAGGCTTTTCTCAGGGTGTTCTCGGGGTTTTCCCTGGGTTTTCTCTTGGTTTTTCTAGGGTTTTCTTAGAGTTTTCTTTGGCTTTTTCTCAGGATTTTGACAGGGTTTTGTCACGATTTTCTCAGGATTTTCTCAGGGTTTTCTCGTGGTTTTATATGATTTTCTCAGGGTTTTCTCAAGGTTTTTTTAGCGTTTTCGTAGGGTTTTCTCAGGGTTTTCTCGGTGTTTTCTCAAGGTTCTTCTCAGGGCTCTCTCAGGGTTTTCTCGGGGATTTCTCAGGCTTTCGTCAGGGTTTTTTCAGGGTCTTCTCAGAGGTTTTCTCAGGGTTTTCTTAGGCTTTTCTTAGGGTTTTCTCAGGATTTTCTCGGGGTCTTTTCGGTGTTTTCTCAGCGTTCTTCTCAGGGTTTTCTCAGGGTTTTCTCAGGATTTTCTCGGGCTTTTGTCACGGTTTGCTCAGAGTTTTCTTGGGGATTTCTCAGGGTTTTCTCATAGATTTTCTCTGGATTTTTCTCTGGGTTTTGTCAGGGTTTAGTCACGATTTTCTCGAGGTTTTCTAAGGTTTTTTTAGGGTTTTCTCAGTGTTCGCGTAGTGTTTTCTCAGGGTTTTCTCAGGATTTTCCCAGGGTTTTGTCAGGGTTATCCTAGGGTTTTCTCGGGGTTTTCTTAGGATTTTCTTAAGAATTTCTCGAGGTTTTTCTCGGGGTTTTGTTAGGCTTTTCTGAGGATTTTCTGAGGGTTTTCTCGGGGTTTTCTCAGGGCTTTCTCAAGGCTTTCTCAGGGTTTTCTCAGGGTTTTCTTAGGGTTTCCTCGGAGTTTTCTTAGGGTTTTGTCAGGGTTTCCTCAGGGTTTTCTTAGGGTTTTCTCGGGGTTTTCTCGGGGTTTTCTCGGGGTTTTCTCAAGGTTTTTCTCAGGGTTTTCTCACGGTTTTCCTCACGGTTTTCTCAGGGTTTTCTCTTAGTTTTCTTAGGGTTTTGTCAGGGTTTTCTCATGGTTTTCTAAGAGTTTTCTCGGGATATTTTTGGGATTTTCTCATGGTTTTTCTCAGGGTTTTCTCAGGGTTTTCCTTAGGGTTTTCTAAGGGTTTCCTTGGAGTTTTCTTAGGGTTTTGTCAGGGTTTTATCAGGGTTTTCTCGGGGTTTTCTCAGGGTTATCTTACGATTTTCTCGGGGTATTCTCTGGATTTTCTCAGGGTTTTCTCTGGATTTTCTCATTGTTTTGTCAGGTTTTCTCAGGCTTTTCTCGGTGTTTTCTTAGGATTTTCTCATGGTTTTCTTAGTTTTTTCTCAGGGTTTTCTCCGGATTTTCTCGAGGTCTTCTCGGTGTTTTCTCAGGGTTCTTCTCAAGGTTCTCTCAGGATTTTCTCAGGGTTTTCTTGGGCTTTTATCAAGGTTTGCTCATAGTTTTCTTTGGGTTTTTCTCAGGGTTTTGCCAGGGTTTAGTCACGATTTTCTCAAGGTTTTCTAAGGTTTTATCAGGTTTTTCTCAGGGTTTGCGTAGGGTTTTCTCAGGATTTTCCCAGGGTTTTGTCAGGGTTGTCCCAAGGTTTTCTCGGAGCTTTCAGGGTTTTCTCAGGGTTTTCTTAGGAATTTCTCGAGGTTTTTCTCGGGGTTTTGTTAGGCTTTTCTCAGGGTTTTCTCGGGTTTTCTCAAGGTTTTCTCTAGGTTTTCTCAGCGTTTTCTCAGGGATTCTTAGGGTTTTTCTCAGGGTTTTCTCAGGATTTTCTCAGGGTTTTCTTAGGATTTTCTTATGGTTTCTTAGGGTTTTTTCTTAGGGTTTTCTCAGTTTTTTCTCAGGGTGTTCTTAGGGTTTTCTCAGGGATTTCTCAGGGTTTTCTCAGGGTTTGCATAGGGTTTTCTCAGGGTTTTCGTAGGGTTTTCTCAGGGTTTTCTCTATTTTTTCTTAGGGCTTTCTCGGGGTTTTTTCAAGGTTATTCTCTGGGTTTTCTCAGGATTTTCTCAAGATTTTCTCAGGGTTTTCTCAGAATTTTCCCAGGGTGTCCTCATAGTATTCTCAGGGTTTTTCTACGCTTTTTCTCAGGATTTTCTCAGGGTGTTCTCGGCGTTTTCTGAGGGTTTTCTCAGGGTTTTTTTATCGTTTTCTCAGGGTTTTCTTAGCGTTTTCTCAGGGTTTTCTCAAGCTTTTCTTCTTGTTTTCTCAGGGTTTTCTCAGAGTTCTTTGTAGGGTTCTCTTAGGGTTTCTAAAGGGTTTTCTCAGGGTTTTCTCAGGTATTTCTCGGGGTTTTCTCAGGATTTTTCTCGGGGTTTTCTCAGGGGTTTCTTAGAGATTTTCTCTGGGTTTTCTTAGGGTTTTCTCAAAGTTTACTCAGGGTTTTCTCAAGGTTTTCTCAGTGTTTTGTCAGGGTTTTTCTCAGGGTTTTCTCTGGGTTTTCTTTGGGTTTCTCAGGGTTTTTTCTCAATGTTTTCTCAAGGTTTTCCCAAGGGTTTCTCACGGTTTTCTCGTGGTTTTTTGGGGGTTTTCTCAAGGTTTTATTAGTGTTTTCTCAGGGTTTTGTCAGGGTTTGCGTAGGGTTTTTTCAGGGTTTTCTTTGGGTTTTCTCAAGGTTTTCTAATTTTTCTCAGGGTTTTCTCACGGTTTTGTCAAGGTTTTCTCAAGGTTTTCTCGGGGATTTTTCAAGGTTCTTCTCAGGGTTTTCTCAGGGTTTTCTCGGGGTTTTCTCAGGCTTTTGTCAGGGTTTTCTCAGGGTTTTCTCGGGGTTGTGCCTAGGTTTTCTCTGGGTTTTTCTCGAGATTTTGTTTGGGTTCTGTCACGATTTTCTCGGGGTTTTCTCAGGGTTTTCTCTGGATTTTCTCGGGGTTTTCTCAGGATTTTCTCAGGGTTTTCTCATAGTTTTCTCAGGGTTTTTCTCAGCTTTTTGTCATAGTTTTCTCAGGGTTTTCCCTAGGGTTTTCTCGAAGTTTTTTGAGGGTTTTCTCAAGGTTTTCTCGAGGTTTTCTCAGGGTTTTCTCAGGGTTTTCTCAGGGTTTTCTGCTTGTTTTCTCTGGGTTTTCTCAGGGTTCTTCGCAGGGTTCTCTTAGGATTTTTAATGGGTTTTCTCCGGGTTTTCTCAGGGTTTTCTCAGGGATTTCTAGGGTTTTTCTCGTGGTTTTCTCAGGGGTTTCTTGGGGATTTTGTCAGGGTTTTCTTAGGGTTTTCTCAGGGTTTTCTCACAGTTTTGTCAGGGTTTTTCTCAGGGTTTTCTTATGGTTTTCTTTGGGTTTCTCAGGGTGTTTTCTCAGTGTTTTCTCAGGGTTTTCTCAGGGTTTTCCTAGTGGTTTCTCACGGTTTTCTCGTTCTTTTTTCGGGGTTTTCTCGGGGTTTTATTGGTGTTTTCTCAGGGTTTTGTCAAGGTTTACGTAGGGTTTTCTCTGCGTTTTCTCAAGGTTTTCTAATTTTTCCTCAGGCTTTTCTTAGGCTTTTCTCACGGTTTTGTCAGGATTTTCTCAGTGTTTTCTCAAGGTTTTCTCGGTGATTTTTCAGGGTTCTTCTCAGGGTTTTCTCAAGGTTTTCTCGGGGTTTTCTCAAGGTTCTTCTCAGGGTCTAAGGGTTTTCTCAGCGTTTTCTCGGGGTTTTCTCGAGCTTTTGTCAGGGTTTTCTCATGGTTTTGTTGGGGTTTTCTTAGGGTTTTTCCTGGGGTTTCTCTGTGTTTTTCTCGAGATTTTGTTTGGGTTCTGTCACGATTTTCTCGGAGTTTTCTCAGAGTTTTCTCAGGGCTTTCTCCGGATTTTCTCGGGATTTTCTCAGGGTTTTCGCAGGGTTTTCGCAGGTTTTCTCACGATGTTCTCAGGGTTTTCTCAGCATTTTCTCGGGGTTTTCTCACGATGTTCTTAGGGTTTTCTCATGGTTTTCTTAGGGTTTTTTACAGGGTTCTTCTGAGTGCTTTGTCAGGGTTTTCTCAGGTTTTTCTCTGAGTTTTCTCGATGTTTTCTCAGGCTTCTTGTCAGGGCTCTTTCTGGGTTTTCTCAGGGTTTTCTCGGGGTTTTCTCGGGCTTTCGTTAGGGTTTTCTTAGGGTTTTCTCAAGGTTTTCTCAGAGGTTTTCTTAGGGTTTTCTCAAGGTTTTCTTAGGGTTTTCTCAGGGTTTTCTCTAGGTTTTCTCTGGGTTTTTCGGCATTTTCTCAGGGTTCTTCTCAGGGTTCTCTCATGGTTTTCTCAGGGTTTACTCAGGGTTTTCTCGGGCTTTTGTCAGAGTTTTCTTAGGGTTTTCTCAGAGATTCTCTCAGGGTTTTCTCTGAGTTTTTCTTGGGGTTTTGTCAGGGTTTTGTCACGGGTTTCTCGGGCTTTTCTCTGGTTTTTCTCAGGGTTTTCTCAGCGTTTTCTCAGGGTTTTCCCAGGGTTTTCTCAGAGTTATCCCGGGGTTTTCTCGGGGTTCTTCTCAGGATTTTCTCAGGGTTTTCCCAGGACTTTCTCGAGGTTTTTCTCAGGGTTTTGTTACGGTTTTCTTAGGGTTTTCTTGGGGTTTTCTCAGGGTTTTCTCAGGGTTTTGTCAGGGTTTTTCTCAGGGATTTCTCAGAGTTTTCTCTGGGTTTTCTCAGGGTTTTCTTAGGGTTTTCTCAGGGTTTCTTAGGGTTTTTTCTCAGGCTTTTCTCTGGGTTTTCTCAGGGTTTTCTTAGGGTTTTCTCAGAGTTTTCTTAGGGTTTTCTCAGGATTTTCTCAGGGTTTTCTCATCGTTTTCTCGGCATTTTGTCTGGGTTCTTCCCAGGGTTCTCTCAGGGATTTCTCAGGGTTTGCTTAGGGTTTTCTCTGGGTTTTCTTATGGTTTTCTCAGGGTTTTCCCAGTTTTTTCTTAGGGTTTTATCGGGGTTTTTTCAGGGTTCTTCACTGGGTTTTCTCAGGATTTTCTCAGGATTTTCTCGGGGTTTTCTCAGGATTTTCTCAGGGTTTTCTCATAGTTTCCTCAGGATTTTTCTCTGCTTTTTCTCAGGGTTTTCTCAGGGTTTTCTCAGAGTTTTCTTAGGGTTTTCTGAGGGTTTTGTCATGGTTTTCTCAGGGTTTTCTCGAGGTTTTCTCGGCGTTTTCTTAGGGTTTTCTCGGGGTTTTCTCAGGGTTTTCTCAGGGTTTTCTCAAGGTTTTCTCATTGTTTTCTCAGGGATTTCTCAGGGTTCTTCGCAGGGTTCTCTTAGGGTTTTCTCAGTGTTTTCTTAGGGTTTTCTCAGGGTTTTTCTCGGGGTATTGTCAAGGTTTTGTCACGATTTTCTCGGGGTTTTCTCAGGGTTTTGTCACGGTTTTTCTCAGGGTTTTGTCAGGGTTTTCTTAGGGTTTCTCAGGGTTTTTTCTCAGTGTTTTCTCAGGATTTTCTCAGGGTTTTCCCAGAGGTTTCTCACGGTTTTTTCATGGTTTTCTCGGGGTTTTCTCGTGGTTTTATCGGTGTTTTCGCAGGGTTTTGTCAGGGTTTGCGTAGGGTTTTCTCAGGTATTTCTCTAGGTTTTCTCAAGGTTTTCTAATTTTTTTGCGGTGTTTTCTCAGGCTTTTCTAACAGTTTTCTTATAGTTTTCTCAGGGTTTTCTCAAGGTTTTCTCAGGGATTTTTCAGGCTTTTTCTCAGGGTTTTCTAAAGGTTTTCTCAAGGTTTTCTCGGGTGTTCTCAAGGTTCTTCTCAGGGTTCTCTAACGGTTTTCTCAGGGTTTTCTCCGGGTTATGTCACGATTTTCTCGTGGTTTTCTCTGGGTTTTCTCCATATTTTCTCGGGTTTTTATCAGGGTTTTCTCAGGGTTTTCTCAGGGTTTTTGCAAGGTTTTCTCAGGGTTTTCTCAGGGTTTTTGTCGGGGTTTTCTAAGGATTTTCTCAGTGTTTTCTCAGGATTTTCTTAGGGTTTTCATAGTGTTTACTCAGGGTTCTTCTCAGGGCTTTCTCAGGGTTTTCTAAGGGTTTTCTCTGGGTTTTCTCGATGTTTTCTCAAGGTTCTTCTCACAGCTCTCTCAGGGTTTTCTCGGGGTTTTCTCAGGGTTTTCTCGGGCTTTCGTCAGGATTTTCTCAGGGTTTTCTCAGAGGTTTTTGCAGGGTTTTCTTAGGCTTTTCTCGGTGTTTTTTCAGGGTTTTCTCAGGTTTTTCTCAGGGTTTTTCGGCGTTTACTCAGGGTTCTCTCAAGGTTTTCTCAGGGTTTTCTCGGGCTTTTGTCAGGGTTTTCTTGGGGTTTTCTCTGAGGATTTCTCAGGGTTTTCTCTGGGTTTTTGTCGGGGTTTTGTCACGATTTTCTCGGGGTTTTCTCAGGGTTTTCTTAGGGTTTGCGTAGGGTTTTCTCAGTGTTTTCTCAGGGTTTTCCCAGGATTTTCTCAGAGTTATCTCGGGGTTTTCTCGGGGTTCTTCTCAGGGTTTTCTCAGGGTTTTCTCAGGACTTTCTCGAGGTTTTTCTCAGGGTTTTGTTACGGTTTTCTCGAGGTTTTCTTAGGGTTTTCTCAGGGTTTTCCCAGGGATTTCTCAGGGTTTTGTCTGGGTTTTCTTAGGGATTTCTTAGGGTTTTCTCAGGGTTTTCTCAGGGTTTTCTTAAGGTTTTCTCAGGGTTTCTAAGGGTTTTTTCTCAGGCCTTTCTCTGGGTTTTCTCAGGGTTTTCCTATGGTTTTCTCAGGGTTTACTTAGGGTTTTCTCGGCGTTTTGTCAAGGTTCTTCTCAGGGTTTTCTCGGGCTTTTCTCAGGGTTTTATCAGGGTTTTCTTTGGGTTTTTCTCGGGGTTTTGTCAGCGTTTTCTCAAGTTTTTCTTGGGGGTTTTCTTTGGGTTTTCTCATGATTTTCTTGGAGTTTTCTTAGGGTTTTCTTAGGGTTTATTCGGGGTATTCTTAGGATTTTCTCAGGGTTTTCTCAATGTTTTCTCATTATTTTCACAGGTTTTTCTCGGGGTTTTCTCATGGTTCTTCTTAGGGTTCTTTTAGGGTTTTCTCATGGTTTTCTTGGGGTTTTCTCAGGATTTTCTCAGGATTTTCTTAGGGTTTTCTCAGGGTTTTGTCAGCGTTTTCTCAGTGTTTTCTTGGGGGGTTTTCTTAGGGTTTTCTTAGGGTTTTCTCAGGCTTTTCCCAAGGTTTTCCCAGGCTTTTTTCAGGATTTTTCTCAGGGTTTTCTCAAGGTTTTCTTAGGGTTTCTCAGGGTTTTTTCTCAGTGTTTTCTCAGGGTTTTTTTTTTGTTTTTTCCAGGGGTTTCTCATGGTTTTCTCGTGGTTTTCTCGGAGTTTTCCCGGGGTTTTATCTGGGTTGTCTCACTATTTTCTCAGGGGTTGCGTAGGGTTTTCTCAGGATTTTCTCAAGGTTCTCTAATTTTTTATCAGGGTTTTCTCTGGCTTTTCTCTGGGTTTTTCTCGGGTTTTTGTCAGGGTTTTGTCACGGTTTTCTCGGGGTTTTCTCAGGATTTTCCCAGGGTATTCTCAAGGTTTGCGTAGGGTTTTCTCAGTCTTTTCTCAGTGTTTTCCCATGGTTTTCTTAGAGTTATCCTGGGGCTTTTTTGGGGCTTTCTCAGGATTTTCTCTTGACTTTCTCGAGGTTTTTCTCAGGGATTTGTTGCGGTTTTCTTAGGGTTTTCTCGGGGTTTTCTCAGGTTTTTCTCGGAGTTTTCTCATCGTTTTCGCAAGGTTTTCTCGAGGTTTTCTCAGAGTTTTCTCAGGGTTTTCTTAGTGTTTTCTCGGGCTTTTCTCAGGGTTTTCTCATGCTTTTCTTACGGTTTTCTCGGGGTTTTCTCACAGTTTTCTCAGGGTTTTCGTAGGTTTTTCTCGGGGTTTTCTCAAGGTTTTCTCAGGGCTTTCTCGAGGTTTTCTTTGGGTTTTCTCTGAGTTTTCTCAGGGTTTTCTCGGGGTTTTCTTAAGGTTTTCTCGGGGTTTTCTCAGGGTTTTCTCGGCGTTGTCTCAGGGCTTTCCTAGGGTTTTCTCAGCTTTTCTCAGGGTTTTCTCATGGTATTCTTAGGGTTTTCCCAGGGTTTTCTCAGGGTTTGCGTAGGGTTTTCTCAGGGTTTTCTCAATGTTTTCTTAGCAGTTTCTCAGTGTTTTCTCAGGCCTTTCTCAGGGTTTTCTCAGGGTTTTCTCAAGGTTTTTCTCGGGATTTTCTTAGGGTTTTCTCGACATTTTCTTGGTGTTTTCTCAGGGTTTGCTCAGGGTTTTCGCAGGGTTTTCTCGGGGTTTTCTCAAGGTTCTCTTGGGGATTTCTCGAGGATTTCTCTGGGTTTTCTCAGGATTTTCTCAGGGTTTTCTCGGGGTTTTCTTCGAGTTTTCTCGGTGTTTTCTCAAGGTTTTCTCAGCGTTTTCTCATGATTTTTTGCGGGTTTTCTCAGTTTTCTTAGGGTTTTCTCAGGTTTTTCTCTGGATTTTTCCAGGGTTTTCTCGGGGTTTTCCCAATGTTTTCTCGGGGTTTTTCTCAAGGTTTTCTCAGGATTTTCTCGGGGTTTTCTGAAGGTGTTCTCAGGTTTCTCTTAAGGTTTTCACAGGGTTTTCTCGAGGTTTTCTCCAGGTTTTCTCGGGGTTTTCTCATGCTTTTCTTGGGCTTTTCTCGGGGTTTTCTCAGTGTTTTCCCAGGGCTTTCTCAGGGTTTTCTCAGGGTTTTCCTCAGGGTTTTCTCAGGGTTTCCTCGGAGTTTTCTTAGGGTTTTCTCAGAGTTTTCTCGGGGTTTTCTTAGGGTTTTCTCAGGGTTTTCTCAGGGTTTTCTTAGGATTTTCTCGGGGTTTTCTTAGGGTTTTCTCAGGGTTTTCTCAGGGATTTCTCAGCATTGTCTCTGGGTTTTCTCATGGTTTTCTTAGTTTTTTCTTAGGGTTTTCTTAGGGTTTTTACTTAGTTTTCTCAGGGTTTTCTCAGTGTTTTCTCATGATTTTCCCAAGGTTTTCTCAAGACTTTCTTAGGATTTTCTTAGGGTTTTCTCAGGGTTTTCTCAGGGTTTTCCTCAGGGTTTTCTCAGGGTTTCCTCGGAGTTTTCTTAGGGTTTTGTCAGAGTTTTCTCGGGGTTTTCTTAGGGTTTTCTCAGGGTTTTCTCAGGGTTTTCTTAGGATTTTCTCGGGGTTTTCTTAGGGTTTTCTCAGGGTTTTCTCAGGGATTTCTCAGCATTGTCTCTGGGTTTTCTCATGGTTTTCTTAGTTTTTTCTTAGGGTTTTCTTACGGTTTTTACTTAGTTTTCTCAGGGTTTTCTCAGTGTTTTCTCATGATTTTCCCAAGGTTTTCTCAAGACTTTCTTAGGATTTTCTTAGGGTTTTCTCAGGGTTTTCTCGGGGTTTTGTCAGGGTTCTTCTCAAGGTATTCTCAGGGTTTTCTCAGCGTTGTCTCAAAGTTTTCACAGGATTTTCTCAGGGTTTTCCTAGGGTTTTCTCAGGGTTCTCTCAAAGTTCTCTCAGGGTTTTCTCTGGGTTTTCTCAAGGTTTTCTCATTTTTTCTCAAGGTTTTCTCAAGGTTTTCTCATTTTTTCTCAGGGTTTTCTCAGTATTTTTGCAAGGTTTTCTTTGGACTTTCTTAGGATTTTCTTAGGGTTCGCTCAAGGTTTTCTCGGGGTTTTCACATGGTTCTTCTCAGGGTCTTGTCAAGGTTTTCTCTGCGTTGTATCAGAGTTTTCACAGGGTTTTCTCAAGATTTTCCCAGGATTTTCTCAGGGTTTTCTCAAAATTTTCTCATTTTTTCTCAGGGGTTTCTCAAGGTTTTCTAATTTTTTCTCAGGGTTTTCTCAGGGTTTTCTCTAGGTTTTCTCCGGTTTTTCTCAGGGTTTTCTTGGGTTTTCTCAGGGTTTTCTCAGTGTTTTCTCCGGGTTTTCTCAGGGTTTTGTCGGGGTTTTGCTCAGGGTTTTGCTCAGGGGTTTCTCGGGGTTTTCTCAAGGATTTCTTAGCGTTGTCTCAGGGTTTTCTCCGGGTTTTCTCGGGGTTTTCTCATGGTTTTCTCAGGGTTTTCTTAGTGTTTTCGCAAGCTTTTCTCGGGATTTTCTCAGGGTTTTCTCATGCTTTTCTGAGGGTGTTCTCATGCTTTTCTCAGGGTTTTCTCACGGTTTTCTGGAGTTTTCTCAGGGTTTTCTCGGCTTTTTCTTAGGGTTTTTCTCAGGGTTTTCTTAAGGTTTTCCCAGGGTTTTCTCAAGGTTTTCTCAGGGTTTTCTCGGGCTTTTCTTGAGGGTTTCTCCGGGTTTTCTCAGGGTTTTCTCCGGATTTTCTCGGGGTTTACTTAGGGTTTTCTCGGGGTTTTCTCCTGGTTTCTCAGTGTTTTCTCAGTATTTTCGCAGGGTTTTCTAACGGTTTTCTCACGGTTTTTCTCAGGATTTTCTCATGGTTTTCTCAGGGTTTTCTCAGGGTTTTCGCAGGGTTTTCTCAGAGTTTTCTCAGGGTTTTCTCAGGATTTTCTCGGGGGTTTCTCAGGGTTTTCTCAAGGTTTTTTCATGGTTTTCTCAGGGGTTTCTCTGGGTTTTCTCTGGGTTTTCTCGGGGTCTTCGGATTTTGTTAGGGCTTTCTCAAGGTTTTCTCAGAGTTGTCTCAGGGTTTTCTCTATTTTTTTCAGGTGTTTTCAGGGTTTTCTCAAGGTTTTCTCAGGGTTTTCTTTGTGTTTTCTTTGGATCTTCTCCAGGTTTTCTCAGGGTTTTCTCAATTTTTTCTCAGGGTTTTCTCGGGGTCTGAGGTTTGCGTAGGGTTTTCTCAGGGTTTTTTCATGGTTTTCTCAGTGTTTTCTCAGGGTTTTCTCTGTGTTTTCTCTGGATTTTCGCAGGGTTTTCCCAGGCCCTTCTCAGGGTTTTCTCAGGGTTTGCTCATGTTTTTCTCTGGGTTTTCTCTGGGTTTTCTCACAGTTCTTCTCAGGGTCTTCTCAGGGTTTTCTCAGCGTTGTCTCAGAGTTTTCACTGGGTTTTCTCTGGGGTTTCCCAGGGTCTTTCTCCGGGTTTTCTCAATGTTTTCTCAAGGTTTTCTAATTTTCTCTCATAGTTTTCTCTGGGTTTTCTCAGGGTTCTTCTCGCCTAGAAATATGTGAGGATCGCGTCCGTAAAATTTCATTACTTTCTGACGTCCTTTTTTTATTATATTTTTTAAAGAGAAAAAACAAAGAAAATCATAAAAAATTGAATATTCATTAAAAAAATGATTCCGCTTGTTGCATTAATTCCTAAATATCATATCTTAATTTTAAAATGCAAAACATAAATAAAAATATAAGTTTTTGACCCATCCCAGCCCCTAAGCTGGTGTTGGGCCCCCACTACGCGGGCTGGGGCTTTTTTGTCATTTTTTGAAGCCAATTTTTTCTGACATGCCTAGAAGAATGTAAGGATCGTGTTTGTAAAATTTCATTATTTTTTAAATATGAAAAATAAAGAAAATCATAAAAAAGAGAATATTGTTCAAAAAATGGTGCCGCTTGTTGCATTAATTCCTAAAAATCATATATTAATTTTAGAATGCAAAACTTAAATAAAACTATAAATTTTTGACTCATCCCGGCCCCTGAGCTGGCCTCTGTGCACCCCACTACGCGAGCCAGGGGCTTTTTTTCGGCGTTTTACTTTTTTTGTCATTTTGTCTGGTCATTTTTTTCAGGCGTGCCTAGAAAAATGTAAGGATCGTGTCTGCAACATTTTATTATTTTTTGACGTCGTTTTTATTTTATTATATTTTTTAAATACGAAAAATAAAGAAAATCATGAAAAATAGAATATTCATCTAAAAATCGTACTGTTTGTTGTATTAATTCCTAAAAATCATATATTAATTTTAGAATATAATACATAAATAAAAATATAAATTGTTGACCCATCCCGGCCCCAGAGTTGGCCCATGCGCGCCTCACTATGCGGGACGTGGGTTTTTGACATCGTTTTATTTTTTCTTATCACTTTTTGAGGCCATTTTTTTCTATCACACCTAGAAAAAGTGATGATCGTGTCTGCACAATTTCATTATTTTTTTATTTCATTTTGATTTTATTATATTTTTTTAAGACGAAAAATAAAGAAAATCATAAAAAATAGAATATTCATCAAAAAATGGTGCCGTTTGTTGCATTAATTTCTAAAACTCATATACTAATTTTAGAATACAAAACCTAAATGAAAATGAAAATTTTACACCCATCCTGGCCCCTGAGCTGGACCGTAGGCGCCCTACTATGCGGCCTGGGGGCTTTTTGACAGCGTCATACTTTTTTTGACATTTTTTTAGGCTTTTTTTTTGTGTGCCTAGAAAACTGTAAGGATCGCATCTGCAAAATGTAATTATTTTTTGACGTCATTTTTTTGTTATTATATTTTTTAAACATGAAAAATAAAGAAAATTATAAAAAATAAAACATTTATTAAAAAATGCTGCCACTTATTGAATTAATTCCTAAAAATCATATATTAATTTTAGAATGCAAAACATAAATAAAAATACAAATTTTTGACCCATCCCGGCCCCAGAGGTGGCGCCTAGGCCCCCTACTACGCGCGCCGGGGGCTTTTTGACAGCGTTTTACTTTATTTGTCATGTTTTGAGGCTTTTTTTTTCTGACATGCCTAGAAAAATTTAAGGATCGTGTCTGCAAACTGTCATTATTTTTTGACGTCGTTTTTATTTTATTATATTTTTTAAAGACGAAAAATAAAGAAAATCATGAAAAATAGAATATTCGTCAAAAAATCGTGCTGCTTGTTGCATTAATTCCTTAAAATCATCTATTAATTTTAGAATACAAAATGTAAATAAAAATGTAAATTTTTTACCCGTCTCGGCCCCTGGGCTGGCCCTTCGGTGCCCCACTACGCGGGCGGGGGGCATTTTGACATGTTACTTTTCTTGAAATTTTTTTCGCCCATTTTTTTCAGGCCTACCTAGAGAATTGTAAGGATTGTGTCTGCAAAATTTCATTATTTTTTGACGTCATTTTTATTTGATTATATATTTTAAAGACGAAAAATAAAGAAAATCATGAAAAATAGAATATTCATCAAAAAATAGTGTCGGTTGTTCCATTAATTAATAAAAATTATATATTAATTTTAGAATGCAAAACATAAATAAAAACTTAAATTTTTGACCCATCCCGACTCCTGAGCTGGACCCTAGGCACCACACTACGCGAGCTGGGGGATTTTTGATAACGTTTTACTTTCTTTGTCTTTTTTTGGGTCCATTTTTTTCTAGCATCCCTAGAAAAATGTAAGGATCGTGTCTGCCACAGTTCATTATTTTTTTACATCATTTTTATTTTATTGTATTTTTTAAAGATGAAAAATAAAGAAAAGCATTAAAAATAGAATATTCATCAAAAAATGGTGGCGCTTGTTGTATTAATTCCTAAAATCATATATTAATTTCAGAATGCAAAACATAAATTAAAATGTAAATTGTAGACCCATCCCGGCCCCGGAGTTGGCCCCTTGGCGCCCCACTACGTGGGCCGGGGCCTTTTTGACAGCGTTTTACTTTTTCGTCATTTTTTGACACAATTTTTTTTCTGGAATGCCTAGAAAAATATAAGGATTGTGTTTGTAAAATTTCATATTTTCTGACGTCGTTTTTATTTTATTATCTTTTTTAAAAATGAAACATAAAGAAAATCATGAAAAATAGAATATACATCAAACAATGGTCTTGATTGTTCCATTAATTCCTAAAAATCATATATTAATTTGGGAATGCAAAAGATAAATAAAAATAAAAATTTTTTGCCCATCCTGGCGCCTGAGTTAGCCTCTGGGCGCCCTACTACGCGGGCCAGAGGTTTTTTGACAGCGTTTTACTTTTTTTGTCATCTTTTGAGGCCAATTTTTGCTAGCATGCCTAGAAAAATATAAAGATCTTGTTTAGAAAATTTCATTATTTTTTGACGTCGTTTTTATTTTATTATATTTTTTCAAAACAAAAAATAGAAAAAATCATGAAAAATAGAATATTCCTCAAAAAATGGTATCACTTATTGCATTAATTCCTTAAAATCATATATTAATTCTAGAATGCAAAAAATAAATAAAAATATAAATTTTTGACCCATCTTGGCCCCTGAGCTGACCTTTGGGCGCCCCACTACGCGGGCCGGGGGCTTTTTGACAGCGTTTTACTTTTTTTGTCATTCTTTCAAGCCATTTTTTTTAGCAAGCCTAGAAAAATGGAAGGATCGTGTCTGCAAAATTTTATTATTTTTTTATGTCATTTTTATTTTATTGTATTTTTTAACATCAAAAAATAAAGAAAATTATAAAAAAATAGAATATTCATAAACAAATGGTGCCGCTTATTGCATTATTTCTCAAAAATCACATATTAATTTTATAATCTAAGTTATAAATAAAAATATATATTTTTGACCTATCCTGGCCCATGAGCTGGCTCCTGGCGCCCCGCTACGCGTTTTACTTTTTGCGTCTTCTTTTGGGGCCTTTTTTTTTACGTGCCTAAAAAAATGTAAGGATTGTGTATGCAAAATTTCATTATTTTTTAACGTCGTTTTTATTTTAATATATTTTTTAAAGACAAAAAATAAAAAAAATCATAAAAAATAGAATATTCATCAAAAAAAATTGTGTCGCTTGTTGAATTAATTCCTAAAAATTATATATTAATTTCAAAATGCAAAACATAACTAAAAATGTAAATTTTTGACCCATCCCGGCCCTGACCTGGCCTCTTAGTGCGCAACTACGCGGGCCGGGGGCTTTTTAACATCGTTTTACTTTTTGTTGTCATTTTTTGACACGATTTTTTTCTTTCATACCTAGAAAAATATAAGGATCGTGTCTACAAAATTTTATTATTTTCTGATGTCATTTTATTTTATTATATTTTTTAAAATAAAAAAATAAAGAAAATTATAAAAAAAAAATAGAATATTGATCAACAAATGGTGCCACTTATTGCATTAATTCCTAAAAATCATATATTAATTTGATAATGTAAAATATAAATAAGAATATATATATTTTTACCTATCTCAGCCCTAAGCTGGCCCTTAGGCGCCACACTAGGCGGGCCGGGGGCTTTTTGACATCGTTTTACCTTTTTTATCATTTTTTG
Organism: Morus notabilis; assembly: GCF_000414095.1. Lineage (NCBI taxonomy): Eukaryota > Viridiplantae > Streptophyta > Magnoliopsida > Rosales > Moraceae > Morus > Morus notabilis. The sequence continues at coordinate 173,991 of NW_010367452.1, read as the reverse complement.
TGGCCATTTTTTTCAGGCATGCCTAGAAAAATGTAAGGACCATGTCTGAAAAATTTCATTCTTTTTTTACGTTGTTTTTATTTTATTATATTTTTTAAATACAAAAAATAAAGAAAATCATGAAAAATAGAATATTCATCAAAAAATAGTGGCGCTTGTTGCATTAAGTTCTAAAAAGCATATGTTAATTTCATAATACAAAACATAAATAAAAATGTAAATTGTTGACCCATCCCGGCCCCAGAGTTGGCCCTTGGGCGCCCAAGTACGCAGGCCGTGGGCTTTTTGACATCATTTTGCTTCTTTTGTGATTTTTTGAGGCCATTTGTTTCTGGCACACCTAGTAAAATGTGAGGATCGTGTCCGCAAAATTTCATTATTTTTTGACGTCCTTTTTTTATTATATTTTTTAAAGACAAAAAATAAAGAAAATAAAAAAATAGAATATTCATGAAAAAATGATGCCGCTTTGTTGCTTTAATTCCTAAATATCATATATTAATTTTAGAATGTAAAACATATATAAAAATATAAATTTTTGACCGATCCCGGCCCCTGAGTTGGTGTCTGGTCCCACGACGACGCGGGCCGAGGGCTTTCTTGTCATTTTTTGATGCCAATTTTTTCTAACATGCCTAGAAAATGTAAGGATCGTGCTTGCAGAATTTCATTATTTTTTGACGTTGTTTTTATTTTATTACATTTTTTAAAGATGAAAAATAAAGAAAATCATTAAAAAGAGAATATTCATCAAAAAATGGTGTCGCTTGTTCCATTAATTCCTAACAATCATATATTAATTTTAGAATACAAAACATAAATAAAACTATAAATTTTTGACCCATCCCGGCCCCTGAGCTGGCCTCTGGGTGCCCCACTGCGCGGGCCGAGGACTTTTTGACGGCGTTTTACTTTTTTTGTCATTTCGTGACGCCATTTTTTTCTAGCATGCCTAGAAAAATATAAGGATCGTGTCTATAAAATTTCTTGTTTTTTGACGTCGTTATTATTTTATTATATTTTTTAAAGATGAAAAATAAAGAAAATCATAAAAAATAGAATATTCATCAAAAAATCATGCTTCTTGTTGCATTAATTCATAAAAATCATATATTAATTTTGGAATACAAAATATAAATAAAAATATAAATTATTGACCCATCCCGGCCCCAGAGTTGGCCCACGGGCACCCCACTATGCGGGCCGGGGGCTTTTTGAAATCGTTTTATTTTTTTGTTTTTTTTAGGCAATTTTTTTCTATCATGCCTAGAAACATGTGACGATCATGTGTCTAAAATTTCATTATTTTTTTATTTCGTTTTGATTTTATTATATATTTTAAAGATGAAAAATAAAGAAAATCATAATAAATAGAATATTCATCCAAAAAATGGTGCCGCTTGTTGTATTAATTCTTAAAACTCATATACTAATTTTAGAATTCAAAACATAAATGACAATGAAAATTATTGACCCATCCCGGCCCCTGAGCTGGCCTTTAGACGCCCCACTACGCGACCCGGGGGCTTTTTGATAACATTTTATTTTTTTAGTCATTTTTTGTGGCGTGCCTAGAAAAATGTAAGGATTGTGTCTGCAAAATTTCATTATTTTTTTACGTCATTTTTGTGTTATTGTATTTTTGTAAGACGAAAAATAAAGAAAATTGAAAAAAAATAGAATATTCATTACGAAATACTGCCACTTGTTGGATTAATTCCTAAAAATCATATATTAAGTTTAGAATGCAAAACATAAATAAAAATATAAATTTTTTACCAATCTCGGCCCCTGAGCTGGTACCTTGGCCCCCCACTATACGGGCCGGGGACTTTTTGACAGCGTTTTACATTTTGTCATTTTTTAGGCCATTTTTTCTGACATGCCTAGAAAAATTTAAGAATCGTGTCTGCAAAATTTCACTATTTTTTGACGTTGTTTTTATTTTATTTTTTTAAGACGAAAAATAATCAAAGCCATAAAAAATAGAATATTCATCAAAAAATGGTGCCGCTTGTTGTATTGATTCCTAAAATCATATGTTAATTTTAGAATGCAAAACATAAATGAAGGCGTAAATTTTTTACCCATTCCGGCCCCTGAGCTGGCCTCTGGGCGCCCCACTACGCGGGCCGGGGACTTTTTAACGGCGTTTTACTTTTTTTGACATTTCATGATGCCATTTTTTTCTAGCATGCCTAGAAAACATAAGGATCGTGTTTGCAAAATTTCATTATTTTTTTACGTCATTATTATTTTATTATATTTTTTAAAGACGAACAATAAAGAAAATCATAAAAAATAGAATATTTGTGAAAAAATCGTGCTACTTGTTGCATTAATTCCTAAAAATCATATATTAATTTTAGAACACGAAATATAAATAAAAATATAAATTATTGACCCATCCCGGCCCCAGAGTTTTCCCACGGGCGCCCCACTATGCGGGCCGGAGTTTTATTGAAATCATTTTTTTTTTGTCATTTTTTGAGGCCATTTTTTTCTATCATGCCTAGAAAAATGTGATGATCATGTCTGCACAATTTCATTATTTTTTTTATTTCGTTTTGATTTTATTATATTTTTTAAATACGAAAAATTAAGAAAATCATAAAAAATAGAATATTCATCAAACAATTGTACCGCTTGTTGAATTAATTACTAAAAATAATATATTAATTTTAGAATGCCAAGCATAAATAAAAGTGTAAATTTTTTACCCATCCCGGCCCCTGAACTGGCCTTTGGGCGCCTAACTACGCGGGCCGGGGGCTTTTTGACAGCCTTTTCCTTTTTTTGTCATTTTTTGGCGCTATTTTTTTCTGGCATCCTAGAAAAATGTGAGGATCATGTCTGCAAAATTTCATTGTTTTTCGATGTTGTTTTTATTTTAATATTTTTTTAAAGACAACAATAAAGAAAATCATAAAAAATAGAATAGTCATAAAAAATGGTGTCGCTTGTTGCATTAATTCCTAAAACACATATACTAATTTTAGAATGTAAAAAATAAAAAAATAAAAAAAATTTTACCCATCCCGACACCTGAGCTGGCCCATAAGCGCCCTACTGCGCGGCCCAGGGGCTTTTTGACAACGTTTTACCTTTTTTTGTTATTTTTTAAGGTTATTTTTTTCGCATGCCTAAAAAAATATAAGAATCGTGTCTGCAAAACTTCATTATTTTTTGACGTCATTTTTATTTTATTATATTTTTTAAAATGAAAAATAAAGAAAATCATAAAAAATAGAATATTGATCAAAAAATGGTACCACTTGTTGCATTAATTCCTAAAAATTATATTTTAATTTTAGAATGCAAAACATAAATAAAAATCTAAATTTTTCACTCATCCCGGCCCCTGAGCTGGCCCCTGGGCGCCCTACTACGCGGGCCGAGGGTTTTTGATAGCGTCTTACTTTTGTTTATCATTTTTGCTGATATGCCTAGAAAATTGTAAGGATCATGTCTGCAAAATATTATTATTTTCTGACGTTGTTTTTATTTTATTGTATTTTTTAAAGATGAAAAATAAATAAAATCATAAAAAAATTGAATATTGATCAACAAATGGTGCCGCCTGTTGCATTAATTTCTAAAAAGTATATATTAATTTTAGAATGCAAAACATAAATAAAAACCTAAATTTTTCACCCATCCCGACCCTTGAGCTAGTCCCTGAGTGCCCCACTACGCGGGTCGGGGCCTTTTTTACAGCGTTTTACTTTTGTTTAACATTTTTTCTGGCATGCCTAGAAAATTGTAAGGATCGTGTCTGTAAAATTTTATTATTTTTAGACGTCGTTTTTATTTTGTTGTATTTTTTAAAGACGAAAAATAAAGAAAATCATAAAAAATAGAATATTCATCAAAAAATGGTGCCGCTTGATGCATTAAACCTAAAAATCATATATTAATTTTATAGTGCAAAATATAATTAAAAATATATATTTTTGACGCATCCCGGCCCCTGAGCTGGCCCATGGGCGCCCCACTACGCGGGGCGGGTGCTTTTTGGCAGCATTTTACTTTTTTTGTCATTTTTTGAGGCTATTTTTTTTGACATGCCTAGAAAAATGTAAGGATCGTGTCTGCAAAATTTCATTCTTTTTTTACGACGTTTTTATTTTAAATATTTTTTAAAGATGAAAATTAAACAAAATCAGAAAAAAATAAAATATTCATCAAAAAATGGTGCCGCTTGTTGCATTAATTCCTAAAAATCATACATTAATTTTACAATGGAAACGATAAATAAAAATATAAATTTTTGACCCATTTCAGCCCCTGAGCTGGCCTCTTGGCGCCCTAATACGCGGGTCAGAGCCTTTTTGATAGCGTTTTACTTTTTTTGTCTTTTTTGAGGCCATTGTCTTCTGGCATGCCTAGAAAAATGTAAAGGTCGTGTGTGCAAAATTTCATTATTTTTTGTCGTCATTTTTATTTTATTATATTTTTAAAAATTTAAAAATAAAAGAAAATAATAAAAAATAGAATATTCATCAACAAATGGTGCCGCTTGTTGTACTAATTCTTAAAAATCATATATTACTTTTAGAACAAAAACATAAATAAAAATATAAATTTTTTACCAATCCCGGCCCCTGACCTTGCCCTGGGCGCCCCACTACACGAGCCGGGGGCTTTTTGACAGCATTTTACTTTTTTTTATCAGTTTTCGAGGTCATTTTTTTTCTGGCATGCCTAGAAAATTGTAAGGATCATGTCTGCTAAATATTTTTATTTTTTGACGTAGCCTTTATTTTATTATATTTTTTAAAGACGAAGAATAAAGAAAATCATAAAAAATAGAATATTCATCAAAAAATGGTGCTGCTTGATGTATTAATTCCTAAATATAATATATTAATTTTATAGTGTAAAATATAAATAAAAATATATATTTTTGACCTATCCTAGCCCCTGAGCTAGCCCATAGGCACCCCACTACGCGGGTCGAGAGCTTTTTTACTGCGTTTTACTTTTTTTTCATTTTTTGAGGCCATTTTTTCTGGTACACCTAGAAAAATGTAAGGATTCTATCTGAAAATTTTCATTATTTTTTTACGTCGTTTTTATTTTATTATATTTTTTAAAGATGAAAAATAAGAAAAATCATGAAAAATATAATATTCATCAAAAAATGGTGCTGCTTGTTCCATTAATTCCTAAAAATCATATATTAATTATAGAATGAAAAATATAAATAAAAATAAAAAATTTTTACCCATCCTGGCCCCTGAGCTGGCCCCTGGGCGCTCCACTACGCGGGCCGAGGGCTTTTTGACAGCATTTTACTTTTTTGTCTTTTTTAGGCCACTTTTTTCTAGCATGCCTAGAAAAACATAAAGATCGTGTCTGCAAATTTCATTATTTTTTGACTTTATTTGTATTTTATTATATTTTTTACAGATGAAAAATAAAGAAAATCATGAAAAATAGAATATTCATAAAAAAAATGGTGCCACTTGTTGTATTAATTCATAAAAATCATATATTAATTTAGAAAATAAAGCATGAATAAACATGTAAATTTTTTACCCATCCCGGTCCCTAAGCTGGCCCCTGAGCGCCCCATTACGCGGGCTGGAGGTTTTTTACAGCGTTTTACTTTTTTTTGTCATTTTTAGGCCATTTTTTTCTAACATGCCTAGAAAAATGTACAGATCATGTCTGCAAAATTTTATTATTTTTTTACGTATGTTTTTAAAGACAAAAAATAAAGAAAATCATAAAAAATAGAATATTCATCAAAAAATGATGTCGCTTCTTGCATTAATTCTTAAAAATCATATATTAATTTTAGAATGCCAAACATAAATAAAAATATAAAATTTTTAACCCATCACGGCCCCTGAACAGGCCTCTGGGGGCCCCAGTACGCGGGCCGTGGGCTTTTTGACAGCGTTTTACTTTTTTATCATTTTTTGAGGCCATTTTTTTCTAGCATGCCTAAAAAAATGTAAGGATCGTGTCTACAAAATTTTATTATTTTTTGACGTCATTTTTATTTTATTATATTTTTTAAAGATGAAAAATAAAGAAAAACATAAAAAAAGAATATTCATCAAAAAATGGTGCCGCTTGTTGCATTAATTCTTAAAAATTGTATATTAATTTTAGAATACAAAACATAAAGAAAAATATAAAATTTTGACCCATGAGTGCTCCTGAGCTAGCCCCTGGGTGCCCCACTATGCGGGCCGGGGGCTTTTTGGCAGCGTTTTACATTTTTTGTCATTTTTTGAGGCTAATTTTTTCTGACATGCCTAGAAAAACGTAAGGTGGCGGATTCTGGTTGAGTTGGAGGTCGTGCGACATGTCAAGGTGCTCAGCTTGTCGAGATCTTTACAACAAGCCGAGAGGTGTCAAAACGGACCCCGGAATCCTCATCGGAGTGTTTGGCCGGCATGGAGAGAGAGAGAGAGGGAAAGAGAGAGCGAGCGTGGAAGAGAGAGAGAATGAGAGAAAAAGAAAGAAAAACGAAATGAAAAATGAAAAATAGATTGAGGCTTTCTGGGATTTGATAATTAGATTTTAAATTCTAATTTAAATAGAGTATGGAATGATCCATTATTCATGTTCTGAAAAATTAGTTACCAACACTTAAAACTGTTCGAGAGACAGCAGTGTCAATTTTAAAACAATCATTTTTAAAGGGAACGGTCCTTTACGTGAGAATTATAACTGAAATTTTTTCACTAATCCCAGATTAATTAACACTAACCACCAACTTTGATTAATTAATCTCAGTTAATTTAACCGGATGCTACATTAAGTCTCAAATAATGTTAAAATAAAGTTTTATGTTCATAAACTGATTAAAAATTATAATTTTAACATATTATGAAATAAATATGAAAATGATATTTTTAATGATAATCTCACTAAACTCATGAAGGACAGAATGTTACCCTCGATATAAGCTTTCAAAAAATGTAATTTTTGTCCAAAACTAATAATGGTGGAAAATGAGGTTTTTGCCGTCAGAGGGTACATTTGTAATTTCAGAGGCTTAGGGGAGTCAGTTGAGTCCAAAAATTTGCAGTCCTCAGTAAGGTACTAAAATATGGTAGGTGCTAAACTTTCATGAGTAATGGAGAAAATGACAAAAATGCCCTTTAGGACATCCTTAAGTCAGAATGATAAAGATTCTTAATTAGGAGAAATTCAGTGGAACAAATTTAAAATTAAGTTTAACACATTAGTGTACATAATAAGGGACTAAAATGTGAAGATTTTAATAAATATGGGTAAAAAGATTAATTCATATTTTAGAAAAATTCCGAGGCTGTAGGCCGTGGCTAAATAAACTAAAATGTTAGAAAGTGATCAAAAGTTAGTTTTAAGCCTATAGCCAATAAGAACCCGAAAAGGCACAAAACAATAATAGGGGCAAAATGGTCTTTTGACACCCAAGGACTCGGTGACAGGGGCTAAACCTGTTGCCCCGTTCACTTCGCTGATTCGAGTTTAGAATTCGAGTTGAGATGTGACTTTATGTGAGAGCTTTTTACTGTAGCAAAAAAGTTAGATGTGATTGTTTGTGAGAGCTTTTTACTGTAGAAAAACTTGAATTCTAAATTCGAATCAGCGAAGTGAACGGAGCCTAAATTTGTATCAAAAGTTACGCTAAAATGGGTCCTAATGGGCCTACGACTAAATTAAGAACAAAAACAATATGTATAAATAGGTTAAGCCCATAAGGTAAACTAATGGGCCATATGGGCCTACAATTAGGAGAGGATCTTAAATGGCCCAATAAGTGGAAGGAGACCTTGGGTTACCATGGTCACCTAATAGGATAAAAGGAAATAAGAATAAATAAATAAGTAAGAACTCAATTCATTATTAAAAATAATTATTAATTAATTTAAGAAAATATTAAAATATAATATTAATTAATTATTCATTACAAACTAAATTAAGATTAATTAATTTTTAATTTTTAATAATTAATTAATTTAAGAGAATTATATATGATGTAATTAATTATTGATAAAAATAATAATTGATAATTAATTGATTATGAATTTTAATTAATTAATTCAAAAAAATTAGTTATAATTTAATTTAAATATTTAATTTATTATTAATTTAATGTAAGATAATTAATTATTAATTTATTAATAACTAACTTAAGAAAATTTAGAAATTAATTAATAATTGAATATTAATTAATTAAATGAAACTAAAAAGGTTCGTTAAGAACTGATCATTAATAAGCAATCAAGAAATTCAAGAAGATTAAAGTTTGAATAATCAAAGTAAAAAAAAAAAAAAAACAGAGAGAAACAAACACTTAAATAAGTTACTTAATAATTTAGTAATGGTTTAATGGGAAGTAAATTTCCCTAAGAATAAGATTAAAAAAAATTATTATTAAAATGATATAATCAATTTGAAAGTTATTATTACTTAAAAGAATAAATTTCCTACGTTCAAAATGGATGACCAAGAGATAGTTATCTAAAATCCCGCTCTAATAATCGGTTCTTAGTATAAACTAGGACACCGGAACGACGTGGAGGTACGGACTCCACCTACAGTGTGGATTGTTTGCTACCATGTTGATGTGTATGCTGTTCTTACTTGATCTTATGTTCACATCATGATTTATGTGCTTATTTAAAAGCGTTCGATAGCATGTCATATTGCATGTTCACGCAATGATTAAGAAATTATGATAAATGAAATATTAAGTCGTGTCATATCAACCTCCGTTAGGTAAGGTCTTTGTGAACGATTATGTGTGACTGTAGGTGTTGAAGGTTTGAGTCGCTCTCTCGTCTACCCCATTGAACGCACAAAAGGACCCATAATAAGAAAATAATAAATTATTAAGTATAAATGGTCATGTATTTTAGGTTTGTACATTGTGGGATCTTATGTCTGCTTACTGGTATTGTTCTCACACTTTTATTTTTATTTTTTTGTATTTCTCTCTGTAGGTAATTCGGGCAAGCACCCTTCACTACAAGAAAAGGGGGTTTTTGTGACGACAAAAAGTCGTCGCAAAAGCCCCAATGTCATCGTAAATAATTGTTTTGGCGACGACATGTCATCGCAGATATGTCATCGTAAAAAATTAGTTGCAAAAACTTTTTTTGCGACGACATATTTATTTTGCGATGACAAGCGTCGTAAATTCTCCGTTCTGAAATTCTCGTGATATAATATTTTTTGCGACGACAAATTTCAAAATGTCGTTGCAAATAATCTTCCTTTTTTGCGATGACACGTATAAAAAAGTCGTCGCAAAAAACTGAAATAAATTTTTTTTTCAATTTTTTAAAAAATGACAATTAATTAATTTTTAATAATTTTAATTAAACGTTATTATGTTACATACTGAATATAATTTATTAAGATACATTAAAAGTGAAATATAAATTAATATTTAAAACAGTAAATTTAATTAAATTTATAAAATATAGTATGAATACAACATGAAGTGCATATATAATGTTCAAAAAAATATAAAAGTCTAAATAAAGTGAAAAATAAAATAGAACATATAACGGAACTATTCGTCTAAGTTGGCAGTATCGCCAACAGCTGAATCATCATCAGGACTGTCATCATCTGAAGGAGGCAGAGGAGCGTCTAGGTCAACTGGTTCTGGACGAGCAATCGTAGGTAATTAGATGTTGGGCTGCAATTTAGACACCAACTCTAACATCTTCACCTGATTGTCATAAATCTTCATTTGTTCCCAGTACGTTTCTTTAAATAACGATCCATACATGAGTTAGGTTGAGCCGATGATGTTGCGTCCGAGAATGAACCAGCAGACGAAGGAGAAGCCCCGGAGTAATGCTTTTGGGAGAGCGTCGGACCCACTCCTATCTTATGTCCTTTACGCATGCCAAGAACTTGCTCCAAAACCCCATGCTTGTCAAGGGGGGGTCTAGTCGAGCTTGCAGTAATCTGTGTTCTCTGCATTTGTCTCTCCTCCTCCAGGGTGTTCTACATAATAAGACATTATAATTATTTTTACGTGTTATAAAACCACTATTTCAGTATAAAAAAATTTAATATGAAAAGTAAAAATACTTACGAAAGTCTATTCCGCATGAGTATTAACCCAAGAGTCCCCGCGACGATGCATGTCCTCCCAATTGTCTATAGCAGACATCAGCTCTTGGGTCTCTGTACTGGCCTGTCAAATAAATTACATTTATTAAAATTCTTAAATTCTAACTAAATTTCGGCAGCATAACGACTTATTTTTCATATGATCCAAAAATCCAAACCTGTAAAAAATAACTTTAAAAGATTTCGGCACACCATAACTGCAAGATGTGCCACCCAGAACAAGAATCACAAACATATAAATACGATAATGAAGTCAAAAAATAAGTACTAACCTTCTTATTGCGATGTTAAGAGTACGATAACCGACCATGTATGCTTGGATACTTTTGGTTGCTGCGATTAGTTTTATTTGTCTCTGATATTTTCTGTTTATGATTAACTATAATAAGTAATAATTACTTGAAATTATGTATAAAAAATCATCAAGTTCTAACAAATCTATAATTACTTGAAATTTTTCGCCGGAGAACCTATCGCAACAACGATCCCAATGAACTTGATTTCTCATGTTACTCGGGAGACTTTCTCTACTATAGCGTTTGTAGTGGCGGTGCAGGGAACTTTTCCAGTCCTTGAAGCACTTTGCTGCCTCCCTATCAACAACGGACCTCAGAATGTCGTTCTTGTAGTTATAGTCCACGTTAAACCAGTCCTTGCAAAACAGTTTCACATCGTTAAAATGCATTGTTAACTATAGTATAAACTATAGAAATTATTGCATAAAATAAATACCAGCATTCGGTCCTGAATTGTCCTCTTGTCCATGTCGCTAATGTCCTTCCAAGCATCATGGAAGGGCTTGCATATGTCCCTGGTATGAATACCAACCACACTATCAAACTAGACACCATATTTACCAAGCGCCTTCCAAGTACCTCCCGCCTCATCAAATTCTATTGTGATTTTTCCGTCTTGAAGGACCTTTTGGGTGATTTCATAACCTTTTGCCCCACCTCGCCCTCTACGTTGTCGAGGTTCAGGTGCTGTAAGCATATGAAAGCATTTCAAATCAACATGTACTACTACATTTAATTACTATATGATAGAATGAGAAACCACAACCAGAATAACATACCAGACTCACAGTATGCGGGGACTCTGTGAGGACCGGGAGGAGGCTGCGCTCCCCCTGAAGAGCCAGTGCAAGTCGCTACCCTACCAGCCATCAATGTCTGTGAATAAATTTATATTAATAATAATATTTATAAATTCAAATAAGATCATAATATTAAAATGAAATCTGAGAAAAATGACAAAGATTACTATTCTGTAGTTCTATTCATCATCGCTGCTACATTGTTGATTGTCTCCATCATCATTTATGTCATCATCGTCTTTAGATTCGATAACTTCCTCTTCAACGTACTCCTCTAAAGTTTCATCATCTTCATCATTAATAAAATCATCAACTACGGGAGACTTATCTTTCATAATTGCATCAACATCGGAAGTGACAACATTAGACGATCCATCATCTCGATTCAATACAAATGAGTCAATCTCTGGTAGTTCCACTCCTAACTCAATATTTGTAGACTCAGTATACTGGACTATCATCACGTCATCAATGTCAGTTTCTGGAATGTCCCAAATATGTCGATGTCTAAAGTGTTCTACAACCTTCCAGTTTGGACCATTAAATAAATCGTCTACGTAAAAAACTTGCTCTACTTGAGATGCAAGTATGAAAGGTTCATTTTCATACCACGTGTCTTTAACAAAAACACGTATTCTATTTTTGTAGTGTTGAATCCCTTTCTTCCCCGGACAAGTGTCAAACCACAGACATTTAAAAAGCATAACAGAATTGTCATTCAAGTAGGACAGTTCATAAATATCCTCCAAAACTCCATAAAACATTTGGTTATCAGGTCCGCGAACACAAACACCACTATTTTGAGTACTTCGATTCATATCCCGATTGCGTGTCAGAAACTTGACACCGTTCACCACACAACTAGGATAACTTCGACATGAGAAGCTTGAACCACTTGAAAGCAAAAGTATTTGATCATTCGATTCTGGGCCATTCTGCTTTCGAATATTGAAAATCTATAAGGAGACATGAATTTTGTTTAAAACGAAACTTTTTAATGACTTAACAATGTTAATGCAAATTAATTATAAACGTACCTTATTCTTAAACCATTTTGGAAACTCTTTCGATTGAATTTCATCCAATGGTATGATTCGACCGTCGGCATCAATCTCCTTCCTATGGTCACTGTTTAACAGAGAATGAAAGTAAAGGACACGATTGTATG
>NW_010367452.1:160227-161262 GCF_000414095.1 Morus notabilis | reverse complement strand
GTTAATAAACTTATTAAAATTATGGTTTCCTAACTAAATTTCGGCAGCATAACGACTTATATTTCATATAATCCAAAAATCAAAACCTGCAGAAAAACAACTTTAAAAGATTTTGGCACACCATAGCTGCAAGATGTGCCACCCAGAACAAGAATCATAAACATATACTAAATTTTAACAATATAACAAAATCATAATTCAAATATTGTCATCATAATCTCGAATTCATACAACTACTACAATTCTAAACTAAATAAATATAAAAAACTTACAAAGTTTAAACCCACTACACGGGGGCTGAAAATAGAAGGATTACATCGGAGGAACCATGCAAACAAGGACAAAGGCGAAAAATCAAATGCCTACTCAAACGCCTACATCAAATTAAAACATCAAACATAATTTTCAAACACTAAAATTAACAATTTATTAACATCTAGAGTAACATATAGAGACAATGAGAGTTTTAAAAAATATTATGGGCTTGATCCGCTTGTATAAAAACAAGGGCTACAGTAAAAAAAAAACGTAAAAAATAATGAATACTTTACTTTTTTATAGTTTTAAATTTGATACACAAACAAATTAATTGTTCATTCATAAAAAGTTTTGCATTAAGATTAATATTAAATGTTCTCATATGTCTCTCACATTGATATTCAATGAGAGTTTAGTCTCAATAGAATTGTTACTAATTAATGAGTCATATGTTGATCTATATGATGCATATAAATAGAAAATATTGATCAATAAAATTAAATTTAAATTAACGAATATGAAAATTTAAGCAATCACTCAAAAATATATGAAGATAATTATCTAAAGTCCGGTCTAATTTTACGAAGCTTAATAATTTATGAAAGGCCCCGACTACAAATTCTATAGGAAAAAAAATGATATGTTCTTCATGCTCGAATCTAATTCTAAGTATAATCTAGTTCCAAGTATAATGCTTAGGAAATGATTCTAAGTTCTAAGTATAATGTAGTTCTAATAACAAGTTATTACAGAATTGTTTTAAGAAAAAAAAAAAAA
>NW_010367452.1:104946-160213 GCF_000414095.1 Morus notabilis | reverse complement strand
GCGGGGGCAGGGCGGCGGGAGCAGGGCGACAGTGCGGAGGCAGTGCGGCGGCAGCGGCAGGAAACGGAAAGAAGAGAGAGAGAGAGAGAGAAAGACCGGAAGAGAGACAAGGGGAGAGAGGGAAGGCCGGCGGCGGGGGGCAGCGGCGGAAGGAGAGGGGAAGAAGAGAGATCCGCTCGGAGGAGAGAGAGAGAAAGCAGGGAAGATAGAGAGAAAGAAGGGAAGAGAGAGAAGGAGAGGCCGGCGGTAGGGCGGTGGCGGCGGCCACGGGAAGAGGAGGCTACGACGGAGAGATTTGCAGGAGAGAGAGAGAGAGAGCGTCGGGAGAAAATGAAGAAGAAGAAGAAGGGGATATTAGGTCAGAGTTATTTGCGACGACATATTCGTCGCAAGTAAATTTAAAATATCGTCGCTAATAATAAAATATTTACGACGACAATGTCGTCGCAAATTAATAAAATGTTGTCGCAAATACTAAAATATTTGCGACGATATTTTCTGGCTGCAAATATTTTAAAGTCGTCGCAACTAATGCTTTTTTCCCGCACCTACTTTATCGTCAAATAAGATTATTTGCGACGACAGTAAAACAATGTCGTCGCAAATAAGGTAAAACTATTTGCGACGATGAGTGTCGTCACAAATAGTCATGACTTGTCGTCGCAAAAAAACGGATTACCTTGGCGCCAATAATCCGCGCCATTGAAAATTGTGCGCCAATATTATTTGCGACGACATTGAAATTATTAGCGACGACATGGTTATTTTATTTAACGGTAAGTATTTGTGACAACATGTCGTCGCAAATAGTGTATTATTTGCGACGACAAATGTCGTCGTAAAAAATGTCGTCGCAAATGAGCATAAATGCTGTAGTGCTTTGACTTGAAGATCTATTGGACTAGCGATGCGGATGGAGCGACATGTGAAAGTTTGATGGGAAATGGATACCACCCACATGAAATTCTGCTTTACGCTAATATTTAATCATTATTATTTTGAAAACTGTCTTTTTTTGTTTTTAAATCTTTGGTTTGTAAATTGCTTAGCATGAGAACTAAGCTAAGTATTTTTATTTGAAAATCTTAAAATTTAAAGACATTAGTGGTAACATTTTCATAAATTATTTGTATTTCGCAACTAAATAATTTTAAAAAAATACTGAAATTTTGGGACTCTAAAGTACGTGATAATGAAATATGAAAAAAGAAGTTAAGTCTAAGTAGTGACCGCTACTAAGTACGGATCGTCACAGTTTGTATCAGAGTGCTATCCCGCTACCTTGACTTCTACTGTCTTCCATCAGCAACGCCGGTTCAATTAAGTTTATCTATTTCGCCGATATCATGATTGAGCCTTCCGACCGAGTACAGTTACAAGTCTTTCCCATCTTTATGAGTTGGCATGGTTAATTATTCTAATGAAATGCCCGTTTTGCCCCCTTCATAATGTTATGCCCAACTCTGCCTGACAGCAAGTATACCATGTATCATTGTTTTGCATGCTTCCAAGTTCCAACAGCTAAAATGCGGTGGTATTTTTTGTATAACATCAACAAAGCTGGCGTGGGGCCCACAGCCAAGCAAGGGTAAATAATAATGCCTGATTTTACTGCTTCCGCTAACCAAATAAAAATTTATCCTGTTTTTGCTGGCAATGTATCTCGGCCCTTAATTATACCCAAAAAAGGAAAAGAGAAAAAGATAGCCACAATGGTGGAGATCATGCTAGAGAACCCTAGCAAAGTCTCCTTCGTCCCCAGGTCGACGTGGGTGGTGAATACTAATGCATGTACTGACGGCAACTATTTTGTTGATTGTCTGATAATGAAAAGGAATATCCGTCTTACTGTTCAGTAAAATGTATTGATCTCATTCTTTTTCGACTTCTTTTTATCCATCGCGAGATCTCTCACATGCAAGGGAGATCTCCAGTTGGATCTCTCTCTTACAGGAGCCTTACAAAGATCTTTTGTGAGATCTCCCCGACATCGGGAGATGTCCAACAACAGCAGCAAATGCATTCAAATAATGATTAGCAGGAAAAAAATATTCAAAGAAAAAAAATATTAGTGGTATTTTTGTTGCACACTCCATTAAGGGCCACTTTAACATTATTGTGCTGTTAAAACTTTTTGTTGTTACTGTGGTACTAGTAATAAGTTGTTACCAAAAGTATGAAGGTGTTTGGTAAATATTTTTACAAAACTGTCGTGAGTACCAGAGGTAGAAATTTAAATGTTTGGTAGAAATTTAAGTGTTTAGTAAATTGTGTATAAAATTATTGTTAAAATGTATAATGATGAAAATAGATTAGTTTATCATATATGTTTATAGTTAGTTTTATTTCTATTTTTATGATCAATATTCATAATATAAAAATATAATATTTATTATTGTTATTTTTAGTAT
Source organism: Morus notabilis (assembly GCF_000414095.1). NCBI lineage: Eukaryota > Viridiplantae > Streptophyta > Magnoliopsida > Rosales > Moraceae > Morus > Morus notabilis. The sequence continues at coordinate 157,802 of NW_010367452.1, read as the reverse complement.
TTTGATCATTATTGAAAACATAAGATTTTCAATTTTTAAATAACTATTTTAAAAATCTATATTTTTAAATTTGGTATAAAAAATAAAATAGTTATATTAAGAATTAAGTTTTATTAATAAGGTTATCTTAGTAAATTTGGATAATAACAGCAGAAGCTGTTGTGCAAAAATAACTCCTAGCATGTTTCTCAAATTATGCTGTTTGACAGTAGTATTTAGAAGCTGCTCGACAAAAGTAAAATTTACCAAACACTCTAACATGTTATAACCTCTTTAAAAGAGCTAAAATAAGTCTCTAAAAGCAATGTCAAATGAGTCTTAGATATTAGAAAATGGCGTTACAATAACTTTTTCAGAATGGAAAAGTCAATCTAGTAATTTCTTTAAATTTATCCTCTTATGGGGGGCAGTACGAGTTATATTTAAAAATTTTCAATAGTATGTGATCCATACCAAAAAAAAAAAAAAGGTACTAATTTGTGTGCTAGCCAAGTAAATTAGAATGCAAAGATCATTAACATCCTAAAATATGTTATTAGCAAGCGTCTTCAACATTACCATTAAACCATATGAAGTATGAACCAACAGAAGTCTAAGGGGGGCACACGATTCAGATTAGAGATGACATTTTCACACTATTAGTACATTAAAAAAAAAAAGAGTATTCTAGCAGTATGGTCCTTGATTTTTTTTTTTTTGATAGATTAGTCCATCAATTTACTTATTTTTTTGCAATCTCCACTCCTAACAATCACTACAAGAATAATCACTTTAAGAGACCAAATTTTTTGATACAAAAAAATTTTTAGTAGTAGAAAACACACTTTTTGCTACCAAACTTTGGTAGCTGAAAGTATCAAGGCTTTAGTTACCAAATTTGATAGCAAAAACAACACAATCCGCTACCAAATATAATTTGGTAATAAATAACATGACAGGAAATGAAATTTGGTTCCTGCTAATAGCTTTTTGCTACTAAAATAATATTTAGTAACAAAAGCATAAGATTCTGCCACTAAAAATTTGGTAGCAAAATATTACTTTTTTGCTACCAAACATGTTTTGGTAACAAAAAGTTGGCGGGAAGCAAAATTTTTTCCCGCCCGAGGTATTTGCTACCTAATTATTTTTGGTAGCAAAACATATAACATTTGCTAGTAAGTGTTGGAAGCAAAATATAACTATCTGCCACCAAAATTTGTTAGCGAAAAATCAAGTTTTTGCTACCAAAAAACATAATTTTTTGCTACCAATTTTTGGTAGCAGAAAACAAGAATTTGCTACCAAATTCTTATTTTGGTGACAAAAAGGCATTTTTTGCTACTAAAAGTTGTGTTTGGTAGCAAATCATATAAAAACATTAATATTTATATTTTGTGCTTGTATTGCTTTTTTTTTTTTTCAATTTTCTATGAATATGTCCTATATTAAGTTTTAACAATCATCCTAGTATATTTTGTATAACAATTATTTGATAATTTAGTTATTTTGTGTAGGTGTAACAAGAAATATGTTCATGTGTACACATATGTGATCTTGTTAATTATGTCCACATATAGTATATAATCTCACTATTTGATTGATTTTTAACTTTGAATAATGTATTTCAATTTCAAAACTACATTTTTTGTTATAATGTTATTAGAATAATGATTCTAAAATAATTTTTGACATTAAAATGTTATTTTTTTAATTTTTAATATACGTCTTTCTGGTACCAAATTCATATTTGGATAGACGGAACTGCATATATTTCATTTGGATGGTGGGTGAGTGAGTTTATAACATTTTGAACCGAAATAACTAGAACTCATTGACAGTTATCCCAATTAAGAATTATGTTGTGCTCCAACTATCACTGTTTTTGAAATAACCTCCTTTCAAATTTACTTCACCAGGATATAATATATTAGTCTTACCTGTCACCAATCTTGCCATGCTTTTTAGGTTGGTGCAATCATTCTATATACATATGTATTTCAAATGTTGGAAACGCCTCCTGAAGGATCCTTTGATTTTTTTTACACTATTCTACGTTTAACCTCCTTTGTAAACAGCATGGTCAACAAATATTCGAGGACCAACTACATGTTAAGGAATTAATAAGTTAGTGTCCAACAAAGGAAAGCTTCAAGTACAATACATTGAATCAGATGATTGGGAGTGGATGTGCACCAATTGCTTTGGTGATGATCAATAGCAAGTAAAATGAACAACTTAACTGTATTATGAGACATTTGTTTGAGAATGTGATTTTAGATATGCAAATTGGGTGGCTCAAGATCTATAGTTTAACATTTGGAGGAAGTTCATGTAATTAACTTTCACTCACTTAAGTATATTACCACTTGAAATCATAATTTCTTTTTTCTTTTTAACTGACTAACAAATAATAATTTCTATATAGAACACACATTCGAGTTCTAACTCAAATGCTTCGGGAGGGTACTTTGAGGTCTTCAAGAATACTCATTGGAGCAAATCACATAGATGGACAACTGAGAGAGCAAAGGAAGATTATGTAAGGATTACTAAACACTTTATCATTTCGTTTGATTTTGTATTTTTTTTTTTACTCTAACTTGAAAGTGTATAACACTTTGCCTAATGCAGGAACAAATGATCAAGATCCGCGATGCTTGTTTAAGTGAAGTACCAGAGGGGTTGACTCTGATGCAAAGGAAGAAATTTACTCTCAAGTTTTGTCAAGTGAGAGGTATGAAAAATATGGTTTCAAGCGTGGCTTAGGTCTTGTACTAAGAAAAGCGTCACAAGCTCGCAATCTAGAGGGTCGGGATATGAAAAGCTTGAAAATGAAGTTCAGAAAAACAAACGTCGTATGTCGAATATGAAAATTCTAATGAAGCAACAACAGGAGCTTATTCAAAAGCTACTTCAACAGATAAATTCGCCGTCAGATCATCCTGGACCTTCCATCCCAAGAAAAGAAGATCCTCCGCCACCGCTACTACCGGTCTCAGTTTGTTAGAGCGTTTAATTTTTGTAATATTAAGATTTTACTAGTACAATATTTGTATAAGTGTTTGGATTTGCTTAAGTATGACTAGTGTTTTGTTTGGATTCTAATATGTATTGAAATATTTAGAGATTTTTAAATTCATATATAGTATTTTATTTATATATTTTTTTTAAAAATACAGGTATATAAATCTGTCTCAGTTTTGGTGACCAAAAAAATTTGGCAGCAACAAATTAGTTATTTGCTACTTAACATTTTACTACAAAAAATTTGGTCTTTAAATCTCATATTTTTCTCTACCAAATACCTTTTGCTACCGAATATTTGGTCTCCAAATCTCATACATTTCGCTACTAAATACAATTTGATACTAAATATTTGATCCCTAAATCTCATGGATTTTGCTACCAAATACCTTTTGTTACCAATATTTGGTTACTAGATCGCATACTTTTTACTACCAAATATATTTTACTACTAAAATTTCAGGTTCCTAAAGCTCACACTTTTTGCTACCAAAAGCCTATTGCTACCGAAATTTTTAGTCCCCAAATATCATACATTTTGCTATCAAATACATTTTGTTACCAAAAAAATTTTTGGTAGCAAAAACTATTTACTACCAAAATTTTGGTAACTAATACTTCCTGCTACCCACTTTCTACTATTCAAATTCTTGTAGTGAATAAAATTTAGGATGGATTGGATTATTATAATTTGAAACCGTGCATACGCAATTATAAATGTTTTCTTCAACGCCCTTGAAATTCCTTGAAAATCATAACATTTTGCAGTCCATGTTAATATTTTGGTGAAATTCCATGTCACTATGCGATTGGCACACGTCAATAAAGTATATTTTCATTTATTGACACGTTGAGATTAGTTTGTACAGAATTATATAGAGACGCATTACACTCAGAAATCCTAAAATCAAGTCCTACAATCAAGCCTAATATTCTGTTCACACCTATTTTACAACTGTGTAATCCCAGATCAGGAAAGAATTAAATATGAGAGACTATAAGAATTACTAATAATATCAACAGTACGTTCCGTTAAATTATTTGCAAAAGTCTTTACAAGTTTAAGGTTAGAGACCAAAATTGTCAACACATCAAAAAGTGTTCATAAATTTTAAGGTTAGAGACCAAAATTGTTAAACATATTAAATTCAGAAACTACTCAGGTAAAAAAAAGTTCGAGACCAAATAATGACTTCTTAAGAAATTCAAAGACCAATAATGCCAACAGCCTAAATACAAATTTACTTCATAAATTGAATCACTAAAACAAATAACAATTCTTGATCGGCTTTAAATTGAATCACTAAAACAAATAACCATTCTTGATCGGCTTACACAGTTCTATGGAATAAAAATCAAGAAAGAGTCAAAAGAAAAGGCCAACTAATGTACACATTCTTTAATAGTCTCTTCTATGACAATAATAACACATTTCTCTCCAGGACAATAGTGCAGGAACTAGTATTCAATTAAATCACTGATCATATTCCCTAAATCTCTCATTCTAAATTACCATTTCTAAGAAACGAAAGAAAAAAATCCATTTGCATGTGCCTTTACTATTGAAATTATTTTACAAGTTGTGAAAATGAACCAAAATGCATCTACACATCCAAACTGCCAAATTCAAACCTAGCAATTATATCTAGAGCTTATAAATCAACCATATGCACATTTAGGCCTAAGATTAAGATTGTGAAACCTCACCATCTCTAACCTTGGCATCACTTTTCTCCTCACCAAAAACCACCTTATTTCCTCCAACTTCAACATCATGTTGACCACAAGGCATACACCTTTGGCACTTCCTCTTGACCCACCCCAAAAAGCCACCACCAATCTCGATCCTCTCCAATGGAGCCCCCGCCTTGCGGCGGTTGTACTTGTGACCGAAATAGCACGATAGAACTGCCAACACCGTCAACACCGAGATCACCGCGAAAAAGGGGCCTATGGAACCGGAAGAAGCGGAAGCAGAATCCCCTCCAGAAGCACTTCCTGGAACTGCTTCATTAGGATTTGGCAAAGCACTTTCCCCTACTGAAGGTGGTTGTTGATTAGGCAATGTTGTTGCCATATTGGATATTCTTGAATTTGTGTTTAGGCCAAAAAGAAGCGAATTAGATAGGAATTTATAGAATTTCTGTAAAGTATTTAATTCAAATATAAAGTTTTGTATAAGGGAATTTAATAAGTGCTTTTTTCTTTTCTTTTAAGGGCTTCTAGGCACTTTTAGTACGTGCATGAGTGGAAGACAACATGTAAAGGGCTAAAGCATACGTATACACATAGTAAATTTATTTTATGCTACAGCCATTCAATATGCACAGCCTCAAGATAAAGTAATTAGAACTACTTTTCCCTTTTACGTGTTAAAGTAAATCCTGCCCATGTGCATGAGTGGTATAGAGCTTTAATTCTTTAATTCATTTGTGGATCGAATTTCCTTTTGATCATAAATATTGTTTGCATATTCGATCTTTTTGTTTTGGGTTGAGGAAGATATGTAGCCACCTATATTCTTAAACTTAGGGACAAAGTTTATAAAGATTTTTTTTTTTTTGCTAAAAGTTAAAAATACGCCTCTCTGATTTTTTTCCTCCGAAACTGATGAAAACTAGGGAATTTCCCCCCCCCCACTTATACATGGTATCACTAGTAGTGCATGATATCACCAACTCTAATTTCGTTCAATTACATTTTACTAATATTATATAACCAGTATTGTTCTTCTAACATTCATGCGGGTAGAAAAAAATAAGTATGGTTGGTATCATAAAAAATAAAAAAATAAAAAAATAAAAAAGTAGAGAGAGAGAGAGAGAAATGTATCACACTTAACTTAGCTCTTTGGTTTGATGTTATTCTCACAATTTTGCCCCTTGGGTTTGACGTGATTTGGTGGAGGGCATTTTGATCCAAAAAGGTTACAGAGGACATAAAGTTATTATGATGAAAACAACAGAAAAGTTATGGCAAAAGGAAAAATGTGACTCGTTAGCGAAAGGAAAAACTCAATGCAATTGCTTAGAGTTCATAGAATCTCCCGCTTCTCGTTAAGTATGCTTGGATGGGACCTCCAAAAGCTTTCTTCAATTATATTGCAATGTCTTGCCACAACTTTCTTTGGAGAAGTTTCTGTAGATAATTCTTCCTCGTGTTTCAAAACATTATCCTCCTGCATAAACAAGCAAAGACAATACATTGAGCAGCTGAATTAAAACCAACTCTTTTTTTATTTTTTATTTTATTTTTTTGCTGAATAAAACCAACTCCTCCTGATTCCAGGACGGAGCCGCCAAAATCTGCAAGATACTGTATCTCAATTTTCACAGTGCTTTTCAAGTCTTTAGAAAAGCTGTTTTCAAAGTTCTGAAAGAAATTCATTCCAGTAAGTAGTAACCACAATGTTCCATGACGCTCAAAGAATGAGAACATTTGGTGTAGGCAATCTGATAACGTTGCGATGATATTGTATTAAATCTTGAGACCAAACAAACTATAATGAGCATAATGTTTAACTCTACGACGAGGTCTAGAACCTAATGAACATGGAATTTCAAATTAGACTACTCTGGTGCCTCTTCATCACCTTCGCATATTGTTGATAAGTGGAGGCAGGTTCTTTGATGTTGTCTTTCTTTTCCCAAAATAGACAACAACAACAAGCCTCAATCCCAAAATAGACAATAATACAAAATAAAAATAAAATAAAATAACTTGGAAACACAAACTTCCATCTAACAAAATGGTAAATAGCTACCCCAAGGAGTCCATAATCATAGTAAGAACCTAATCTGACTCAATTCTTCATGTGCACGCTGTTATAATCCTTGGGTAGAGCTCATCCCCAAAAGCTAACTTGTAGGGAGTGGGTGCCCAAGTGGTTATAAACCCACATGCTAAGCCCATACTTTAGCAATATGGGACTCAACCACGATCCTAACATACCACTACGCTTCCGACACCGACGTCCACGGCGGCCCACTCTGGATGGCCCACTCTGGCCTTTCCAGGTCGCCCCTTCCGCAACGTGGACCTGAGGAGGAGCATGCTCTGATACCAATTCTTATAACCCTTGGGTAGAACTCATCCCCAAAAACTAGCTTGTAGGGAGAGGGTGCCCAAGTGGTTATAAACCCACATGCTAAGCCCATACTTTAACAATGTGGGACTCAACCAGGATCCTAACACACGCCTCATCTAATAGTAAATGCAGGACTCTAGTAAATATTGCATTGACAAATGATAATAAAGTGAGAAATATATATTGGGGCTCCCAAACAGAGAGAAAAGTAACCTTGTCCCAGAAGACGGAGGAACCCTGGCGGAACATTACTGGTAATGTGTTGTAGTCAAGGATACCAAATTGTTTAAGCAATTCATTTTTCTCTGCCGATTGAGTACCCTGAGAAATAAGATATGAACAATATCATGGGAACATATCCTATCAGCATATAATCAATTTCAGATGAAATCTAAGACGTAATAACATATATCACAAAATGTATAGCAGCGAATAAAAAACATGGCAAAAGTTCACTTGAGAGGAAGACAGAAAGCAACCAGAAGTTATAACTAACATATATCAGTCCGCCCTCAGAGCAAAACCACAAATAATTATGATTCAGCAATTTTTCTCCAAGATTGCTAAATGATTATTTTAGTAGAATCCCGAGAGCACAAAGAACCAATGTGACAGAAAGTTGACTATTTAGCGACATGTACATTCTGATAGGGTACAAGTGAAAGACTGATGTGAATGAGAAATTTTCAGAAATTCCAAGGGGAACAAATGATGTTAACGGGAACATTCCATGGGGGAAGTCCCCTCCTATGGTTTGATGATTGCTTTTTCACTTTTCTACAAAATTTTATTATACACGTAAGCCACATCTATGGAAGTAAGCAGCATGCCCCAGCAATGAGGTACAACAAAGCTAGCTGTTTAAATTAAAATAAAACATGCATCAGGAAGCCCAAGCACAACCATATGAGTATACATTGAAATAAGCAAGTCCAATAAAAATGAAGAAAGAATCCTGAGAAAGACAACTCCACCAAATATCAAGTAACATGTCTTGTACCTTTAAGTAGTGCTGAGCTTCACTTTTGCCTTTTCCAGACTTAACAAGCTCCCAGAAACAAGTATTATATTGGTTATTGATGTGGCCTGAGGAACCAAAAAACATTATCCTGAATTTAGAACCTTATCCTAAATAAATACGAACTTCAAACGTCACCAATGTAATGCTGGCAGAAGTAATTAGCTTGTATTTTTGTTACTGTTAAATACCCCAAGGTTCTCAAAGAAAAATATCAAATACTCACAATCAACTTGTCTCCATGCCAGATAGTCCCGAAGAATTTCAGAAGACGGGTAGCACACAGCACGTCCATCAAAAGAAGGCAGGTACTTTAACTCTTTCTGCTGGAAAAATTCTTGCCAGTTGATCACATACATCGAAGCGAAGAATGACGCAACAGTGGTTACTATGTCACTGCAAAATGGATTGCAAAATTCAAATGTTAAAGGTTATAATGATAAACAGCAATGGGAAAAAGAAAGAAAGATACCATGACTAAAATCTATTTTGAAGAATGTACTTTAAAATAATAATAATAATAATAATAATAATAATAATAATAATAATAATAATAATAATAATAATAATAATCTTACAAATGGAGGGCTTAAGCAAAAGCTAAGATCAAGGAGACTTTCAAAATCCTAAACTAGTAAATTCCATAATTCCATTAATAAAGTAATATAAGAAAAATGAAGAGAAACCTTGCTCGTCTTTGATAAAACTGAGAATCCTTCTTCACGATGAAGCTGGAATAAGATAATTAAAATAAATAAATCAACCAATCAATCAATCAAGAAGAAGTGAGATTGTGGAATGTCATTTGTACAGAGTACAAAATTCGATAACTGAAAAGATATGCAGAACAAGTACCTGTACTCGTCACTGACACCGTAGGCAAACACTATGTCTCGAAACTCTTTTAATACAGCCACTGCACATGAGTTCATAAGATTGAGAGCTCGCTCATCATTGGGCTTAATAAATTCATGAACTTCAGAAAACCTACAAAAGCAAACAAGACTAATTTTTGTTTACAGCATGTCTGATAAGGAATCAAGCAATAAATTCCATATCTCAATTCAAATAAAACCAACAAAAAATAATGGATTTCCTATTGTTTTTGTAGGAGATAAAGAATGATTATTCTGATTGCCAATTACTCTTGAAAACAGCGATAAATATATACAAGAGGAGAGAACCTTTGACTAATCCTAGATTGAAACTAAATAAGGAAACAATCTCACTAAACTAGGAAAAAAAATAAAACTAGAATCTGGTATTATTTAACCAGATTCTTCTCCTAATTTATTTACAAGATATCAAGGATTATTCCTAAGAATTCTCCTTAATTGATTCAGGAATTCAACACTCCCCCTCAAGCTGAGTTGTTAACGTAAAGAAGAAAGAGAAAAGGAATAATAATTCTCATTATCTTTTTTGAAGTATTGGTACACCAATATATAATCTATTCTAGGAGGCAAAAAAAAATAGGAAACTAATCTAATCAAATCAGAGGAAAAAGTCTAATGCTAATATCCCATAATTTTAGGGATTACAATAACTTTCCTAACCAAATATATACATGTTGATCTGTTTTCTAATAATTCGGCTACAACAGCTGTACAATTCAACACTCCCCCCCAAGCTGGGAAGTAGATATCTTCCATTCCCAGCTTGAAAGTAATTTCATGAAAAATTGAACTGTTGAGTCCCTTGGTTAAAACATCTGCTAATTGACTCCCTGAAGACACATATGACATGCAGATCAAACCTTCTTCCAGCTTCTCTTTGATGAAGTATCTGTCAATCTCGATATGTTTCGTCCTGTCATGTTGTACTGGGTTATGAGCGATGTTTATCGCTGACTTATTGTCACAGTACAACCTCATAGGACCTTCCCACTTGATTCTCAAATCATCCATAACGATTTTTAGCCACAATAGTTCACATACTCCTTATGCCATCACTTTGAACTCATATTCAGCACTAGATCTAGCCACCACATTCTGCTTTTTACTTCTCCATGTTACCAAATTTCCTCCAAGAAATGTACAATAACCAAATGTTGATCTCCTGTCCACTGATGAACCTGCATAATATGCGTCTGTGTAAGGTTCCAACCTAAGCTCATTATTCTTCTTGAATAGAACTCCTTTTCCTAGACAGCCTTTTAAGTAGTGAAGTACGCGGTAAGCAGCTTGTAGGTGTGTCTCTCTAGGATCATGCATGAACTGACTGATCACGCTTACAAAGTAAGCTATGTCAGGTTGAGTATGAGCTAGATAAATGAGTTGTCCTACCAATCTTTGATACATCTCCCTATCAACAACTGGTTCTTCCTTTGCTTTCCCCAATTTCTGATTTGGCTTGATAGGTGTAGCTACTGGTTTGCAATCAAGTTTTCTTGTTTCCTTCAAGAGATCTGTCACATATTTTTGTTGTGAGATAAAAATTTCCTGTTTTGAGTATGAAACTTCAATTCCAAGAAAATACTTTAGCCGCCCAAGCTCTTTTATCTCAAATTCCTTGATCAAGCATTGTTTTAGATTCTGTTTCTCCTTCTCATCATTTCCTGTGATAATGATATCATCAACATATACTAGGAGAATTGTCACTCCCCTTGTGGCCGAGTGTTTGATGAAAAGGGTATGATCTCCTTGGCTTTGTCTGTATCCTATTGCTTTCATTACTGTAGCAAATCTTCCAAACCAAGCCCTTGGTGATTGCTTTAGTCCATATAGAGCCTTCTTCAATCTACACACTTTGTTGGATGTACCTTCTCCTTCAAAACATGGTGGAATGCTCATGTAAATTTCTTCTTCGAGATCACCATGCAAGAAAGCATTCTTCACATCATACTGCTGAAGTTGCCAATTAAAATGAGCAGCCAGAGATAACAAGACCCTTACAGTATTCATTTTTGCCACAAGAGCAAATGTCTCTTGATAATCAACTCTATAACCTTTAGCAACCAGTCTTGCTTTATATCTTTCAAGGGAACCATCGACCTTGAATTTCAAAGCAAAAACCCATTTGCAACCCACTAGATTTTTCCTTATGGCTTATCAACTATCTCCCATGTTCTGTTCTTTTCCAATGCATCCATTTCTTCCCTCGTAGCATTCCTCCATTCCCTTTTTGACAATGCCTCAGATAAAGTGTTTGGAACAGAAATAGTGTTTAGACTCACAATTAAATTTTTATGAAGTGGTGAAAAACGGTTTAAGTGACACGTAGTTGGACAATGGATATAAAGGTCTCTTTGTGCATTCTCTAGTGCCTTTTCTAACAACAATGGGAAGATCAAGATCCTTTTGTGGTGTTTCAACAGATTGTGTATGCAAAGGTGGATCAAGACTTACCACATCTTCATTAGCAAGGCTCGGGGTGGCATCTTGGACTTGTGTCAGGTCTGGAACAGCTATTTTTCTCGAGTACACCTGAGGAAATCTAAAAGTCATAAACACGGACAGATGCTGGAGTGGTGAGCGTGTGGACAGGAGTATGAACAACTACTGGAGAGGACACATAATCTAGTTCTGAAGTGGACACAATTTGTGGAACTGGAACAGACTCAGTAAATGGTGGCTCGGTAGATGAAGCCACGGGTAATTCAAGACCAAAATCACAGTCTTTATATTCCATGGATAAAAACACCCCCTGAAGATAAGACTGTGAAAAGTATGGTTTGTTTTCAGCAAAGGTGACATCTGCAGATATATAAAACTTTCTAGAAGGAGGATGATAACACTTGTACCCTTTTTGTGTGGCTGAATAACCAAGAAACGCACATTTGATTGCCCTGGGATCTAATTTCCCTCTATTTGGACTATGAACATGGACAAAGGATGTACAACCAAAGACTCTAGGAATGAGACCATTTGATGTCCTGACATGTGGGTAGAATTTAGCAAGAGTTTCTATGGGAGTTTTGTAATCTAGTGTCCGGGAGGGTAGTCTATTAATCATATATGTGGCAATAAGAATAGCTTCTCTCCAATAAGATTTAGGAACATTCCCTTGAAACAACATTGCCCAAGTGGTATTAAGTAAATGACTATTTTTTCTTTCAGCCACCCCATTTTGTTGTGATGTACTTACACATAAGGATTCATGAATAATGCCTTCTTTTTGGAAGTAGGGTGTTAGGATTTGGTTGAAGTAATCCCTTGCGTTGTCAGACCTAAAACATTTAATTTTGACCCCAAATTGATTTTGAATCATGGAGTGGAAGGTAGGGACAACACTACTTACATCAGATTTTTGTTTGATCAAAAATATCCATGTAACCCTAATACAATCATCAATCAAGGAAACAAACCATCGAGACCCCAAAATATTTGGAATAGTGGACGGTCCTCAAATGTCACTATGAATCAATTCAAAAGGATGAGAACTTCTTTTATTACTAATAGGAAAGGATACAAGAGTATGCTTTGTAAGTTCACAAACATCACAATGAAAATCTGTAATATCCAGTCATTTAAACAAAGAGGGATACATAATATTCAAGACTCTAAAAGATGGATGACCAAGACGAAAGTGATGAAGCCAAATGACATTTTTATTCGAAGAACTAAGAAATGACGCGAACAAATTATTCATGACTCTTTTTGAAGTACTCGGTGTTTCAAGATAGTAGAGCCCATTCCTTTCCTTAGTAAGTCCACTCTTCCTCCCCAAACCGCGTTCCTGAAAAACACGGTAAGAAGGATGGAAAATTGCATAACATTTTAGATCTTTTGTGAGCTTTTGAATTAAAACAAGGTTTGCTGACAATTTTGGTACATGAAGGACATCTTTGAGAATGAGGGTAGGTGTGCAACTGTAATAAGAGAACTGTTTGCTACAGTGATTTTCCTACTACTAGGACATGGAGCATAAGTGCTGAAATACTGTGAAGTGTGAGTCATGTGATCTGTGGCCCTAGAGTCAATTATCCAAGAGTTTGTCAAACACTTTTCTGAGACATGTAATCCAAAAGGAAGTGAAGACTTACCTGAGAGTGCCAATGAACATGCACCAAAAGGCTTCTCGAGAGATCCTATCAGGTCTCTGAGTTTCTTAGAGGACGTTTGGTTTATGTATTCAGAATCATGATTCAGAATCATTCTCGTTTTACGTGTATTTTTTGTGAGAGAAAATACTGTAGACAACCATGAATCATGATTCAGAATCAGGGACGAATATAGGAAATAAACATCTCATTAATCTCTTCACTGTTGAGTCCTCCTTTCTCCTGTTTTTCATCATGGCTAGTTTGTTCTGTCAGATGTGCCTAAGATTGAGACCTCTGTTGGCCTCCACAATTTCCCCATTCTCGGCTTGGTGGTTTACATTCAATTTGCAGCAACTCTCCTTGGTATGCCTTGGTTTTTTACAGTAGGTGCACCATAAATTGTCTTTGTTGTCTCTCCACTAATTGTTTTTGTTCTCTCCCTGAAAGCCCAGACAGGTCTACTTTCCCCCTTTCTAGCATCTGAGGTTGTTCACTTTTTGTGATCAAGGCCGAATTCTCTAGAGTTTGAGGTTCAAGCATTATACCCCTTCAACTTCTTCTCCCCGAATTAGAGAGATTGCCTCTTCTAATGATGGTGTTTCCTCCCTGCCGAGAATCTGAATTCTAACTTGATCAAATTCAAGATTAAGGCCAGCCAAAAAGTCATACACACGATCCCTTTCAATGAAATTCTTCAAAACAGCAGCATCAACTGGCCATTTCATCTCAATGACCCTATAGTGATCAAGTTCTTGCCACAAGTTTTGTAGCAAATTTGCATACTCAGTTACTAATTTATTCCCTTGTTTGGTCGCACTCACCTTAACCTTTATCTCGTACACTTGGGTAGCATCACGCGCCTTTGAATAAGTCCGCCGAATTGAGTCCCAAATAGCTTTTGCAGAAGTCAAAAACATGCAGGTGTCACTGATTTCAGGATTCATGGAATCCCACAACCATGACATGACCATTGAGTCTGCTTCATCCCATGCATCAAAACCTTTTTCTCCAAGCTTCGGTCATGTCCCTAGAAGATGATCAAGTTTCCCTTTTCCCGTTAAATAAGTTTGAACAAATTGAGACCACTTTAGATAATTTTTCCCGTTCAACCTATATGTAGCCCGAACACTTTGCAGATCACCAGTGGACTGATTCGAATTGATCTCTTCAGATTGAACAGAACTGTTTACAACCTCAAACACGATGGTTCAGCGTTTCTGATTTGAGAAAAAAAAAAGGAGAAAAGGAGAATAGTATTGGGCTATTTGCAGTGATTTAGAAAGGGAGATTCCAACAATGAAGGCCAAAAAACCAAACCCCAGTAATTGGCAATAAAGGCCAAGAAGATCGAGAAACAAATATGACTATGAAGGCCAGAGAAACGAAGGCAAAAAGGAAACCCAGAAAAGAGCTTAATTCTCTGATACCATAACGTAAAGAAGAAAGAGAAAGAATAATAATTCTCATTATCTTTTCTGAAGTATTGGTACACCAATATATAATCTATTCTAGGAGGGGGAAAAAAAAAGGAAACTAATCTAATCAAATCAGAGGAAAAAGTCTAACGCTAATATCCCATAATTCCAGGGATTACAATAACTTTCCTAACCAAATATATACATGATGGTATGTTTTCTAATAATTTGGCTACAACAGCTGTACAATCCAACAGTTGCATATGTTGAACAAACACAGGTTGTGACTTAATTCTTCAAAGCTTGTTCTCGAAAGAGCTTTTGTGAGTATGTCTGCCACTTGAGATTGTGTAGGAGTATAGACCAGCTATACAACCGAGTTATCAATCTTCTCTGAGATGAAATGACGATCAATCTCAATATGCTTAGTTCTGTCATGGTGTACAGGATTCTTAGCAATGCATATAGTTGCTTGATTATCACAGAACAACTTGATTGGTCTCTCAATTGTTATCCCTAACTCCTTAAGTAGTCTGCGTATCCACATTCCTTCACAAATGTCTAAGGCCAATGATCTAAACTCAGTTTATACACTGCTCCTTGAGACTGCTAGTTGTTTCTTGCTTCTCCATGTCACAAGATTTCCCCAAACATAGGCACAATAACCGGTTGTTGATTTCATGTGTCTTACATCTCCTACCCAATTCGCATCTAAGTAGACTTCAATATCCCGGTTTCCTGTCTTTTTGTAAAGTATACCTTTTCCTGGAGTCATTTTGAGATACCTCAGAATTCTCTACACAGCTTCCATGTGTTCTTCTGTAGGGTTGTGCATGAACTAACTCATCACACTGACTGGAAAACCAATATCAAGTCTTGTGTGTGAGAGGTAGATAAGTCGCCCTACAAGTCTTTGGTACCTTCCTCTGTCAACTGGTGCAGAATCTCTTCCAGCTCCTATATTCTTAGTTGGATCCATCGGTGTGTCAACAAGTTTGCATCCACGCATGCCAGTTTCCTTTAGTAAATCCAGGACATACTTTCGTTGAGAGACAAAAATTCCTTTCTTGGATCGAGCTACCTCCATTCTAAGAAAAGAAAATATCTGAGGTTGCCAAGGTCTTTAATTTCAAATTCCTTGGCTAGGACTGATTTCAATCTCAATAATTCCTCCTCAAAGTCACCGGTTAGAATGATGTCATCAACGTATACAATTAAGACCACTACTTTCTTTTCTAAAGAGAACTTCACAAACAGTGTGTGGTCTGCTTGACACTGAATGTATCCATATTTCACCACCGACTTTGCAAACCTGTCAAACCATGCACGAGGAGATTGTTTGAGTCCATACAAAGACTTCTTGAGTTTGCATACCTTGTTTTTCAAGGTAGTTTCCGGTCCTGCATGTATTTCCATGTACACATCTTCTTCAAGATTACCATTCAGGAAAGCATTCTTGACATCTAATTGGTGCAAGGGCCAGTCTTTGTTTCCTGCAAAGGAAAGAAGGACTCTGATAGTATTTAGCTTAGCCACTGGAGCAAATGTTTCTTGATAATCTACTCCATAAGACTGAGTGAACCCTTTTGCAACTAGTCGAGCTTTTAGTCTCTCAATACTTCCATCTGCCTTATGCTTGATGGAAGATCCACTTACATCCGACAGTCTTCTTATTTGGGGGAAGATCTGTTAACACCCACGTGCCATTTTTATCCAATGCTTGGATTTCTTTGTTAACTGCCTTCCTCCATTCTGAGTTTTTGAGTGCCTCCTGAATAGAATTGGGAACCTGCACACTATCAAGGGTAGACACAAAGGTCTGATAAGATGGTGACAATTTTTCATATGAGACAAATCGGCAGATAGGATGATTTGTACATGTTCTGACACCTTTCCTTAAGGCAATTGGAATATCTAAATCATCCATAGCATGTGTTGTATCTTCAAGGACCGAATTTTCCTTACTTGAGTGAATTTGTGTAGTCATTGAATCCGGATCAGCTTCATGGTCTAGTACGAGAGGTATTGTGTCTTCTATCTCCTTTCCAGACTTCTTCCTCCTGTAATAAACAATCAACTCTTTGTTCTTGTTATTTACTCTGTTGAGGATGAGGAGATGGACTAGGATTGTATGGACTATGACTGTTTCGGACAAAAGAGAGGTTTGTTGTGTGAGGATGACTCTCAGTTTGAATGAAAGAATCAGCTTGAGAAGGATAAACCGGAGTAGAAGAAGGTGAAGGATGAGATGAAGTAGAAGAAGGTGAAGGATGCTGAAATTCAAGATCCCAAAGCTAAAATTCTCTCATACCCTCCCCTTGAATTGTAGGTTTGGTAAAGAACGATTGGTGTTCAAAAAATGTCACATCCATTGAGTTATAAAACCTCTTTGTTGTGGGAGAGTAACATTTATATCCTTTTTGATGTGGTGAGTAGCCAAGAAAAACACATTTGATGGATTTAAGATCTAGCTTCCCACGATGTTGAGAGTGTATATGGACAAAAGCATAAAATCCAAATATCTTAGGATCTAATGATGAGATGAATTTGGTGTGTGGAAAATGTTGAAGAACAACTTTGGCTAGAGTTTGGAATTTAAGCACTTTGGAGGGCATCCGGTTAATGAGGTATGTGGCTGTGAGTATGGCTTCTCACCAGAAATGTTTAGGAACATGAGTAGTGAACATGAGTGATCGGGCCACCTCTAAAAAGTGTCTGTTTTTCCTCTCTACAACTCCATTTTGTTGTGGGGTGTCAACACAAGAACTTAGGTGAATAATCCCTTGACTCATGAGATAGGTACCTAGAACTGATTCAAAGTATTTTTTGACATTGTCATTTTTAAGGACTTAGGATCTTGGTTTGAAACTGTGTCCGTATCATAGAATTGAAGTTTTGAAAAATTTGTCCAACTTCAAACTTTTCTTTTATAAGAAACACCCATGTTAAGCGAGTATGATCATCAACAAAGGATAAAAACCATCGGGTTCCCGTGATATTTTTTACTCTTGAGGGTCCCCATACATCACTATGAATTAAAGTAAAGGGACGGGATGGTTTGTATGAAGAACTAGGATAGCTACTACGAGTGTGTTTAAAGCTGGCAAACTTCACAATTAAAAAACTTTAGACTTTTATTGATAAATAATGATGGAAACAAAATTTTAAAATATATAAAATTAGGATGACCAAGGCGATAATGCCATAACATAACTTCACTATCTTTATTGACACAAGTGTTTAAACATGACTGACTCTTGAATGATCCACCACTTGAAGGAATATTGTCCTTGAGGAGATAGAGTCTAGAACACTCATCAGCACTGCCAATCGCCTTCCCCGAATCCAATTCATGAAATTCACAATGGTTTGGAAAAAATTTAGTTGCACAGTTGAGATCACGAGTTAATTTACTTATGGAGAGTAAATTGCAGTCCAAATTAGGCACATGAAGAACCGAATGAAGGGTTATATCCTTAGTAATTCTTACTAAACCTGTTCCCTTAACCCTGGATAAAGAACCATCTGCTATTCGGAAAGTATGGTTCTCGAGACTTGGACTGTACTCGTGAAATATGGTGGCATCTCCCATCATATAATCCGAAGCTCCTGAGTCAACAATCCAAGGACTTGTATGACATTTATTAACCGCAAAGGCATTGGAAAGATTACTTTTATGTGCTAACATGATAGAGCCAGCGGCATTATTGGCTGTTTGAGTCACGACATTCTGGCTTAACAGCTTCTGGAGTACCTCAAGTTGTTCTTTAGTGAAAGGGCTATTCTCAGTTTGTGAAGTAGGAGTTGTACGGCTTTCCTTGTCATCTACGGTGGCAGCAATGTTGAGTCTTACCTTTTCGATCATTATTTGATCGTGATGGCTTCCAATCAGCCGGTTTACCATGGATCTTCCAGCGAGTCTCCCGAGTATGTCCTGGTTTGAGACAGTGATCACATCATGGTCTTCCTTTCCTCTGCCTGTTGTCAACAACACTGTTTTGCGATCCTCGAGCGGCCAATGCAGATCCTTCAAGAGTTGGAGTAGAGTTTTGAGGACCCATCATCAACTTCTTTCGACTTTCCTCTCAACGAACCTCTGAGAAAGCCTCCCTTATGCTCGGAAGAGGTTTTGTACCCATTATTCTTTCCTCTAACCTCATCCAAGCTCTTGTTGAGGCCGAGAAGGAATTTGAATGTCCTGTTTTGCTCAACAATTTTCCGGTATAGTTTTGTGTCTTCTATACACTTCCATGGATAAACTTCAAACATATCTAGATGTTGCCAATGGCGAGTGAGAGTATTATAGTATTGTGTGACCGTGAGATCCCCTTGACGTAGATCATGGAGTGTAGCCTCAACCTCAAACAATTCCAAGGTATTTTCCGAACTAGAGTAGGTTTCCCGTACTGCATCCCATATTTCCTTTGTTGTTCCATATAGGAGAAAGTTTTCCCCCATTTCGGTATTCATAGAATTGATTAGCCATGACATGATCATGTGATTCTCCGTCTTCCATGTTCTATACTTTGGATCTCTCTTTTCTAGAATTGTGATCTCATCGGTTAGATATTCATCTTTGCCTTTACCACAAATGAACATCGTCACCGATTGGGACCATTGCAGGTAGTTGTGACCATTTAGCTTATGCCCTGTGATGAGAATTGAGGAATTTTCTGAGCCTACATGAGAATTAACTGCGGATGAAACTTCAGCGCTGGAATTGACTTCCGAAGTTGAGGTAGACTTCTCTGTTGCCATGCCGTATTTGGTCATTCAGAGATAGTGTCAAACACTGCTTCAGAGATGGTGAGGGGTGCTTGAACAGAAGAACAATAGCAGCTTGAGAAAAGAATAGACACCTAATAAGATTGTGAGAATATGGGAAGAAAAGAAGGAACCTTGCCGTGAGAATAAGGCCTGTGAATGGCAGTCAACCCTGCCGTGGGAATGAGGCCGGAGAATGGCAGTATGGTTCGAAGAAATTCCCATAGATATGAGCCTAAGGCTCTGATCGCATGTAGGAGATAAGAATGATTATTATGATTGTCAATTACTCTTGAAAACAGCGATACATATATACAATAGGAGAACCTTTGACTAATCCTAGATTGAAACTAAATAAGGAAACAATCTCACTAAACTAAGAAAAAATAAAACTAGAATCTTGTATTATTTAACCGGATTCTTCTCCTAATTTATTTACAAGATATCAAGGATTATTCCTAAGAATTCTCCCTAATTGATTCGGGAATTCAACAGTTTTACATAAGCTAAACGGCTAATCCAGTAAGACATATTGCTCTCATATTTTGTAAGATGATACATTCCCAAGACACTTTTCCATGACCATTTTCAAAAGATTTTACAAGAATTAGACAGATTGTGTTAGGACCATCATATGGTGGTTCCAAATTTTCCTGTGAATTATCATTCCAAGACGAAGAATTTTGATCACAGTAACAACTACGAGTTCTTATGAAAATACAACAACTATGAAATAATTTATTTAAGCGTGAATTTACTTATGCTGGTTCCAAGTATGAGTTGATTTACCTATGGAAATGGCAGCCATCAATTCTAATAACAATCCAAGTAGATGGCAACAACTTCGCTTCAAACTGGAATGACCTAATATAATCTGGTTCAACCTTTCCAACGTCATCCACAAAACTACCGAGCTCCTTCAGAAGATCAACATGCTCATTCCAAAAGCTTTTGCCAGCTATATTCTTTGAGTGAACGATTCCTGCCTTTCTCCTAAGTCTCTTAACCGGAGCTCCATTTTCGTCATACTTCACAATGTCTTCCACCTAAACAACGTAGGAGGAACATCTCAGCACGAAAATCTGAATACATAAGGAATGTAAGGGGGTTCCCACTGTAAAAACCAATAAACCAATACAAAACTTGCTAAGAAAAAAGACATGACAAAGAACTATTTAATGAAAATGAAAGTTCCTAAAGAAGACAAATCAAAACATAAAAAGGACATTAACATAATAATTTTGTAAAGAGAATAACCTTAGTTTTCAATATGGCAGATCCTTGACGGACAATAACAGGTAATTTTTCATAGTTGATACCAAACTGTTCAAAGAGGAGGTCATGTTTCTCCCTTTTCCGGGTCCCCTGAAAGCATAAATAAAAATGAACGTTCTGCGTAAAAACATTATCCATGGCAGATTTGGAAAGTCAAGTTACTTTGAGCATAGAATCTTGGAGAGAGAGTTTTGAGAGAAGAAAAAGAGAGATATAAAGAAATGTACAAAAGGGTTTTTTATCTACATACAACCCTAAAGGTTACTGACACAAATAATAATGGGAATAATTGTGTTATTTACTCTTGATGTTACACGGCTATATATAGGGATTTACAATAGAAAAGAATGGAAACAGAATCAAAAAAAAATCAGGGAACTAAATCAGGAAAGTTGACTAACTAAATCCCTCAATTTCAGGGATTTCAACTAATCTTCCTATTCTAATATCTACACTTCGACACTCCCCCTCAAGCTGAGGAATAGATGTCTTCCATTCCCAGCTTGAATACCAGATCATGAAAACTTGAACTGTTCAGGCCTTTTGTTAGAACATCTGCTAGTTGACGTTCTGATGAAACATAGCTCATGCACACTAATCCTTCCTCCAAATTTTTCTTAATGAAATGCCTATCAATTTCAATATGCTTTGTCCAATCATGTTGAATAGGATTATGAGCAATATTGATGGCAGACTTGTTGTCACAATAGAGCTTCATAGGACCTTCCCATTTGACTCGCAAATCATCCAGAATAATCTTCAACCATAGAAGTTCACACAATCCCTGAGCGATAGCCCTAAACTCTGATTCTGCAGATGACCTTGCCACCACGTTTTGCTTCTTGCTTCTCCACGTCACTAGGTTACTGATAAGATCAAGGTATCTAATTCACGAAGATTAATTCCAAAAAACAAAAGAAAGAATCTTTATTGAATATTCACAAGAATTACACTCAAACGGTTTCTTAGAAACCAAACGGATTCCCCTGCTCAGCAAAATGCCAAGACTTCCTATGCCTTACTCCAATTCTTGCCTACCTGGCCATCCAGCCTGTCTTGCTATTTATTACTATTCCCTTATTAACTATGTTCCCCTGTTCCCGCTCACATAATAGCCCCCGTAGGTCTATTTACAAAATAACCCCCGCAGGCCTACACAAAAACACACTACACACACTCAGATCCCCGACTACTACCCCCCACCCTTTCTTACATAGACCTGCCTAAGCAAAGGCTTATCAACTACTCCGCCCCCCAAAAAAGTCACCTTGTCCTCAAGGTGAAATTCAGGGAACTGCTGTTGAATGATATCAAAGAGCTCCCAAGAGGACTCAAAATCCGGTAGATGACGCCACTGAAGTAGAACCTCCAATTGGCCTGTAACCTTCGAAAAACGAGTGGCCAGTAACCTCTCGGGCCCTTAACTCCAAATCTGATGCCAAAACTGGCGGAACCTCCTAAGCCAGAATAGGCACGCCAAGAGCTTTCTTAAGCTGAGAGACATGGAAGACCGGATGAATTTTGGCGGCCGCAAGCCATCGAACGAAGGCAATAGAGCCTGATTTTCAGGAACACCAAATCCCCCACGTCAAACGAAACATCCCGACGCTTGAGATCTGCAGTCCTTTTCATTGAATGCTGCGCCTGAAGCAAATGGCCTCGTAGCTCCTCCAAAATAGCATCCCTAGCCTGCAATTGCTCCTCCAACAAGTTGTTAGCCGTGGAACCCAACTCAAGACGCAGTAGCCTAGGAGGATTGCGACCATATAGTGCTCGGAAAGGAGTCATTCCCGCGGACACATGGAAGCTTGTGTTATACCAATATTCGGCCCAGGCTAAATGCGGAAACCATTGAGTAGGCTTCCCGGAAACAAAACACCGTAAATAAGCCTCTAAACACCGATTCACCACCTCCGTTTGGCCATCTGATTGAGGGTGGTAAGCTGTACTATGATGAAGAGAAGTGCCCTGCAACGTAAAAAGCTCCTTCCAAAAGTGGCTGAGGAACACCTTGTCGCGGTCGGACACGATAGTCCGAGGGAAGCCATGTAGCCAAACTACCTCTTTAACAAACAGGGCAACCACCAATTTTGCAGAAAAATGATGGCGAAGTCCCAAGAAATGAGCATACTTACTTAACCGATCAACCACCACAAGGATTGAGTCATTTCCCCCTGATTTTGGCAGGCCTTCCACAAAATCCATTGAAATCTCGTCCCAAACCAAGTTCGGCAAAGGCAATGGCTGTAATAACCCAGCCGGAGATAAGGTCGACGCCTTGTGCTGTTGACATACTTGACAAGCGGTCACAAAGGAATTCACATCCTGCTTCATGCCATACCAAAAGAATTCGGAAGACAATCGTTTATAAGTATTCAATACTCCCGAATGTCCTCCAACCTTACTGTCATGGAATTCGCGCAAAAGGATGCGTATGAGAGGAGACAGCCGGGGCAAGACCACCTGCCCTTTACACAGCAACAAGTCGTTGCATAAAGAAAACCCTTTCACTCCCTTCGGGCTGCCCCGCAACTCCTTCAAAATTCCTGCCAGTTTCGGATCACTCAACAGTTGCTGCCGAATTTCAGCCCCATCATACAGCGCAGAAGTGGTGATGTGCATCAACTCTATCCCCGAAGTCCGCCTAGACAATGCATCAGCCACGCAGTTCTCAGACCCCGGTTTGTACTGGATCTTAAAATCATAACCCAACAGTTTGCATAACCACTTTTGGTGCTCCTCCCCCACTAATCTTTGTTCCAACAAGAATTTTAAACTTTTCTGATCAGTGCGAACAATGAAATGCCGCCCAAGGAGGTAATGACGCCATTTCTGGATGGCCAACACCACAGCCATCAACTCGCGCTCATACACAGACTTGGCCCTAGCCCGCGGAGACAACACCTGGCTAAAGTAAGCTATGGGCCCCTGCTGTTGCATTAGAACCGCACCAATCCCAAAACCGGAAGCATCGGATTCTACCACAAATGGTTGTGAGAAATCCGGCAATGCTAAAACTGGGACTGTAGTCATGGCCTGTTTCAATCTTCCGAAAGCAACCTCCGCTTCTTCATTCCAATTGAAACTGTCCTTCTTCAATTGTTGTGTTAAAGGCCATGAGAGGTGACCATATCCCGTCACAAAGCGGCGGTAATAACCGGTCAAGCCCAAAAATCCCCGCAACTCCTTGATAGAGCGGGGAGTAAGCCAATCCAACATAGCTTGAATCTTATTGGAATCGGCCGAAACCCCCTCACCGGAGACGATGTAACCCAAATACTCTAATTGACTTTGGCCAAAAGTACATTTCTTTTGATTGACAATTAATTGGTTATCATCTAAGGCGGTCAACACCACTTCCAAATGACCCACATGTTCCTCTAAGGATTTACTGTAAACCAAGATATCATAAAAAAAAACTAAAACAAACTTCCGTAAAAAAGGTTTAAGTAACTCGTTCATCAATGATTGGAAGGTGGCCGGGGCATTAGTTAACCCAAAGGGCATAACCAAGAATTCGTAGTGGCCCTTATGAGTGCGAAAAGCTGTCTTAGGAACATCCTCCATGCACATCCGAATTTGATGATATCCCGATTTCAAATCCAATTTGGTAAAGATTGTAGCCCCAAACAATTCATCCAACAACTCCTCAATCACCGGTATAGGAAACTTATCCGGCACCATAGCTTTGTTGAGAGCTCGGTAATCAATGCAAAAACGCCAACTCCCATCTTTTTTCTTTACGAGAAGCACCGGGCTAGAAAATGGACTATTGCTTGGTTGTATGATCCCAGCCGCAAGCATCTCCCGTACCAATTTTTCAATCTCATTTTTCTGAAAATGAGAGTACTTGTAAGGTCTAACACTAATGGGAGAGGTACCCGGTTGTAAAATAATTCGGTGATCACGCAATCGGTGAGGAGGGAGTCCATCCGGCATGTTCAAAACACGTGGATGAAGCTGCAATAAAGCACTGATCTGGGCAGGAAGTGGCTGGTCCTGTTTGTTCTCCACATCCAACGTGTGTAACTCCAAGTAGATGCCTTCTCCCTCATGTCTAATGGTCCTAAACATTGCTTTAAGAGAAACCATAGTAGTGGAGAGACTCATGTCCCCTCGCAATGTAACAACCTCTCCCCTAATCCGAAACTTCATTAACTGAGACTTCCAATTCACGTGCATACCTCCCAAAGTTTCTAACCACTGCATGCCTAGGATAACATCCCCCCCCCCCCCCACGAAACCCCCCCCCCCCCCCCCCAAATTCCAATGGCAAAAAATTTTCTATAATGGTTAGTTGCGGTTTTTCCATTAAACCGGTATGACATCCTAATATTCTGCAGATCTCCAGTTTTCTGGGCGGCAGAAGCATCCTCGGATGAAGGGGTGCTGGTGGACTTGACTTTGGTGGTGGACATGATGAAGGAACGGAAAAAGAAAACTAAGGACTCGTTCATTTCACCGATTCGAATTTTTAGTTTTAGGTTTCTACAGTAAAAAGCTCTCAGAAAATGTCACATCTAACTTTTTCTGCTACAGTGAAAAGCTCTCATAAAATGTCACATCTCAGCTCGAATTGAAAACTCGAATCCGCGAAATGAACGAGGCCTAAGAAGATGGATCGGCAGTGATGAAGATGACTCTAGGTTGCACTCTCAGCAAACCCTAGCAAAGAAAGACGGCAAACCCTAGAAGAGGAAGAATAACCGGCGGCAATAAAGGCACACCAGAAGGAATGGCAATGAAGGCCTGAAAAACGGAAATTCCCAAAAAAAAAAAGCCCTAGGGCTCTGATACCATGACACAAATAATGATGGGAATAATTGTGTTATTTACTCTTGATGTTACACGGCTATATATAGGGATTTACAAGAGAAAAGAATGGAAACATAATCAAATAAAATTAGGGAACTAAATCAAGAAAGTTGACTAACTAAATCCCTTAATTTCAGGGATTTCAACTAATCCTCCTATTTTAATATCTACACTTCGACAGTTACAGTATAAATATATGTGTGTGTGTGTGTGTGTGTGTGTGTGTGTGTGTGTGTGTGTATTTGCTAAGAAAATAAATATTCAACTACTCTCAAGGGGTAAAAGACAAAATTAAAGAGAAGAAAGCCTAGGATGAAAGGAAATTCGCCAAAAACAAAAAACAAAGTATTTTAGGTAGAAGAAACTAAAAATTAAAAGAGACAAATTCTTTCATTAAATAAAACATTCTTGATAAAATAGCCCGTTTCACATAAATACACAAACATGATAAAAGTTGGGGCACAAGTATGTAAGTGAAAGTTAGCACCTTCAAAAACTCTTGTGCTTCTGTCTCAGTCTTTCCATGCTTAACCAGCTCATGTACGCATATGGTATGCTGGTTGTTCATATGACCTATGAAATACAAGATGTGAACAGAAAATTCATCATATATTTGAAACACATTCTATTTGAGTCTTAAAAATTATGCTTCAATTTAGAAGAGAGCAAAACAACAATTTAAAAAAAAATAATAATAAGAAAAAAGAAAAAAATAAGAATCTAAACTGCAAAGTATATAAATTTGTTTAGATGACTTTAGTTTAGCAGTACCAGAAGATCACTTACAATTATTTTGCCTCCACAAAAGATATGCTTGAAGAACTCCTATTGATGCACAGGACATTACCCGAGCACGAAAAGAAGGCGGATATATCAACTCCTTATGAGGGAAGAATTCTTTCCATTTAGTAACATATATGGAAGTGAAAAAGGAAACAAAAAGAGACTGAATTTTGCTGCACAGCCAATTGTCTAGTAAGTTAACAATATCAAGTTTATCCAAAAGAAGAAAACAACGACTTAAGACGATTAGTTCTCAACGAAAATGCACATCCGTTTAATCCAATTATATAAGAACAATAGAATGTTTTTACCATCCTCTCGAACAACAGCCTTAGTATATTTGCAAATTAGAAAAATGGTAAAAAGCTAAGGTGACGTTTGTTTCAAGGGTTCTGTCTAGTTTAGGATCATGATTTTTAGTTCTGTTACAGTGTTTTTCTCTCACAAAAAATTTGAATTTCAAAAATCAGAATCATGAACCATGGTTTTGAACCCATGAACCAAACGTCACCTAAAAGAACTTTTGTCAAAGCTCAATTTGAATGTTCAGAATTAAACCTTGCACGCCTCTGATAGAACCTTGTTGACTTCTTCATAGCAAAACTGCAATGACAAAGAGAAACAATTCCAAATTGAAAACTAATAAAATCAGCAAGTGAAATAAACTACAAGTTCAGTGGGAGACTATATAAAACAAAGAATACCTATACTCATCACTGTATCCATATGCAAAAACTATGTCCGGAAACTCCTCTAACATGGAAGTTGAACACGAGTTCATCAAATTCAGAGCCACCTCATCATTCGGTTTCACAAACTCATGAACTTCAGAAAACCTTCAAAACAGTCGAAATAAAAAGTTTCCTCTGAGTTTATATGTAGCTTATATAGCTACACCAAAAAATAGTGGTTCAAACTCTTTTCTGTTTACAAACCAGAACATTATACGGCTATTCACGTACTCAGGCTTATTCATAGTAATAAATAAAAAGTCTACAGTGGGTAAGAAATTATAACCTACCCATAATATTTTCCTAACCGTCGCTTATTCATCGAGTTTTGTTAAATTATCGTACTTTTTTCCAATCTAATACAATTCAAAGGTGATGTATCAGTTCAAAACTGTGTCCTACTGCATAGATCTCTCCTACATATGCATAAAACTCGCAAAATCTTGTACTGTATTATCACTAGAAAAAGAAAAAAAAAATCCTAAGAGCAACCATGTTGCAAAATATAATAAATATAATTGCTAAGATTACTATTTAAAATTAAATAAAGAATGAAATTGAATCGTGTGGAAGCTTGTTTTACCGTCGGAAATCACGGCCGTCGATTCGCGCAACTATCAGATTGGGAAACATCACCTCATCTTGGACTTCAAACGACTTCACGTACTCGTATTTACTGTTCGCCATTGTCGATTATTTTCCGTCCCTCTATTTCTTCTGGGAGAAAGAATCACGCTGGCGGCCGCCAAACACTTGTGAGCTTCTCCAATGGCGTCCGTTTGCTTATTTCCTATCCGTTCCTATTCTCGATTGTTCGTGCAAATCAAAATGCGTAAAGAATCACATCGGCTTCAACATAGAGACCAAAACATCGAAATTAGTTTAAAAATATCGAATTATACCTAATAGGGGATAGCGATGGTAGCGAATGAAATTCAATCGAATGCCTTAGGAACAGCAACAACAAAACCACAATCACTACAAAAAATTAGACAATATCATCGCCGAGAAGGAAAGACTGAAATTCGATCTTAGTCACTCGGTTTTCCCTCACTTTCTCGGAAAGCAAACAGCTTCTTCTACTTCTTCTTCTTCTCCCATGGCTGAGAGAGAATCTTTAATCAGGGTTTCTCTGAACACCGCTGGGTTTAAGCCTTCCCACGTGACAAATCCTTCGCAAGCGCGAGACACGAATGGGCCAGCTTGACCCAGAAAAATGGCTTTTTAGACATTTTGACAAAATTTAAAATTATTTTATAAGTGTCCTTCTCTTCTCTGGTGCTCCCTTTTATTTTGCCCTACCGGCAGTCGACGGATTAAAATCGAATGGTCTAAAATTCAATGACACATTGTATCAAAAAGGTGGATGCATTATGGGTTTTTAGAACTCAATTAGTTCGTTAATTTAAATTTTTAATTTAAATTGATATATAATTTTATTTAAAAATTTTTTATTATAATAAAAAAATAAAATGTGATTATTTTTAAAAAATTTTATTATAATAAAACTCAAATTAATAAAATAAATGAGACATAATTTACTGATTTAAGTTTTTAATTTAAATTTAAATATAACTTTATATAAGAATTTTTTATTATAATAAAAATATTAAATGTTATTATTTTTTAAAAAATTTTACTGTAACGAAACTCCACGAAATGAATGGACCAATGTTATTACCCACTATCTTTCAAAAAAAACTAGTAACGAAACTCGACGAAATGAATGGACCAACGTTATTACGCACTATCTTTAAAAAAAAACTAGTGTTGTAGAATCCCCCAGTGGAACAAAATTGCTCAAAAATACAAAACATGCATTTTTATTTTGTGTTCTTTTATTTTTTTCTTCTTTCATCTGAACTGTGTAAAGTCTAGGTTCAAACCCAGATCTGTCTGAAGAAACCAGACGACCGACTGGCTACTTCGCCGTCGCCGAGAGGCAAGAAACCCAAACCCCCAACCAACGGACAGGCGCCGCGAAAACGGTGTGATCTCCCCTCTTGCCAACCACCAACAACCTTCTTCACGTGCCACCACCTTCGACGACTCCATGTCCTCCTTCCCATCCTTTAATGGTGGAGCGATCTCCCTATCCCCCTTCCCATCGCGGCACTATTTCTGTTGTGCGTAAACGACAAGAGGTCCGCCACCGTTTAAGCTTTTCTTTTTTAGGATTTTGATTCAAAGATTTGTAAAGTTGAAGTATGAATGGGATTTGGCTTTCGTTTTTAAGAAGTTTCTTGCCCATTTCGATTCAAATTCTCATTTCTTCACA
This sequence comes from Morus notabilis, assembly GCF_000414095.1. Taxonomy (NCBI): domain Eukaryota; kingdom Viridiplantae; phylum Streptophyta; class Magnoliopsida; order Rosales; family Moraceae; genus Morus; species Morus notabilis. The sequence continues at coordinate 128,646 of NW_010367452.1, read as the reverse complement.
TTTGGGTAAATTTTTGTTTGTTTCTTTTGAATTTAGTCCAAGTTCCATCTGATTCGTGCTGCTGCTGCTTCTTTTTCCTTTTTTTCCAGGTTTTGGTTGCAGCAAACACGATTCACCAGACACAAACATAATAATAGACCACCCTAACTAACAGAAAAAAGTGAGAACAAAAGTCATCGTTCGGTTCGTTTATTTAAATTTTTAATTACAGTTAAAATGTGATTTTATGTGATAATTTTTTATTATTAAAAAAAGTTTAATGTGATTTTTTATGAGAACTTTTAACTGCAGCAAAATTATAATTGAAAACTTGAATATGTGAAATAAATAGGACTTAAAAAAGATTTAGCCTTGTTCGCTTTACATATTCGAGTTGAGATGTGACATTTTATGAAAGTTTTTAACTATAATGTTATATATAATATACGGGTAATTTTATCAATATGAAAATATTTGTGTTCCATTTCATAATATTTCTAAAATTACAATCAAATAAATTAATCAATTTTCTTTTTCATTCCATTACCATTATCATTCTCATTATTATTATCATTCTCATTATTATTATCATTCTCCCACTGCAACTAAAAGTACTTTAAAAATTTAAAATTAAAAACTCAAATCGGTGAAATGAATGAGATTTAATCCAAGTTAAGTTCAATGCTTGGAACCTGCTCAGTATAACGTCACAACCAGATTTGATGTTGTGGAGAGTCCAGGGGTAGTCGTCCAAAGGCCTGGAGATCCCAGATATAGCTATAGAGGAATCACTCTCAATAGCAAGGCCTTTGATTTGATTTTCAATTGAGATATCGTTTATCTTACCGATTTGAGTTTTTAATTTTATATTTTTACAGTTAAAAATTCTCAAAAAATGTCACATTTAATTTTTTTTTACAGTTAAAAGTTTTTAAAAAATATTATATTTCAACTTGAATTAAAAACTTAAATTTACGAAGCGAATGAGACCTAAATAATTTTTCTTATTTATTTACATAGTTTTTGAGTTGGGGTAATTTTTGAAACTCAAAACATGGATGGTGATTTTTAGGGGACGTTTAGTTGGGGGATTCAAACCATGTGATTTGAACTATTTTCGATTTACGTAAATTTTTTATGAAAAAAAATACTGTAACGAACTACGAATCATGATTCGAATCAGGGAACGAATCCCTCTAATGAAAAACTAAAACTGATGGGTTGCTTAACTTGCATTAATGGCACGACACGTATAAAGAAGATGCGCCACATGTTGATTCCCATCTGGTAAAAGAAACCCAAATAATATTATGTGTTCGGGTGTACTGTTAGATGATATAACCACAGGGAACGCACCAATAAATGCCAAGTCAAACAGAATTGTACGGGGACTACATGTAGAGCAAAATAAGGAGGTGTACTAAAGAAATTCCCATTTTATAAATAACAAACAATAGTATTATTAAACCAGTAAAGGTTACAAGGCAAGCAAATGTCTCACAACAAACAAATTTGTATAATTCACAAGGAATGAAAAAAATACAGATGCCAAATACACCATTTTTGGGCTTGCTGTGTTGAAATTAGGTTTTTTTTTTTTTTTCCCCTCCTCAGATGAAAGAAAAATGGACCGCTGGATTTGGTTCTTTTTTATTAGCCGTTATTAAATGGGATAGTTTGACATTTCACAAGCAAATTAACAAAGTTTTAAGTGTGTTGACCAGGAAGTCTCACTGTAATAAGTCATTAAAATGATTAGTATGTAATTTTGTAACAGTAATATAAACGTGACTGTTATTATGATAGTTACTATTAATTTTTGTTAATTCTTAAGATACTTCAAAACAAATTCATATATTTCAACTCCTCACGAAAGTGTAATTTGTGGTTATGCAAATATCTTGCTTACGTCCAGTATTTATTGATAGTAATAAAAATCTTCAATAAAAACAATATTTAAAAGTTTGCGATGATTTTTGGAGTGATAGGTTGTAACGCCGAGGATGGAACACTGACATTTTTATTTCTACGAGATATATTAATAGTTATGGATCATTTGATTGGAATATAACAGTGACAGAATCTAAGTAAGAACAAGTGAAGGCACGTGTCCCAACTAACTCCTTGTCTATTTTTTTCTTTTAAATTCTGCCACATTACAAACTGGTTAGTTGAAAGATTTAAATTATGTGATTTAAATTATTTTTAATTTATGTGAATTTTTTATGAAAAAAAATATTGTAACGAATCATGAATCATGATTCAAATCGGAGAACGAATCTCTCTACCAAACATCTTTAACTTTTCACATTATTATATATACTAAAAAAAGCTCGGGATTATTGTTCATCTACACTCAATTTACTATGCATAGTATAGTGGTGCAACGGTTTTGCCCTTTTTTTTTGCTCTTCCCCGTTTATGGTGATGGATTTTTAGGTCCTTTTACTGTTCAAAGAACGGTGTACTTCCATTTTTGCTCTTTATTTTTTACGCCTTTTCGTTAACTCCAGCTGGTTTTCTTCTCTTCTTCCAGACCCTTCTTCGGACGCGTGTCCGCCGTTCCGTTTTCTCATTTGCAAAATATGTTTCTCAACTTTCTACTTTTCCTGCGTTTTGTTCCTCTTCATTTTCAAACTTTTTTCTTCATTTTTATTCTTCTGCTCTCTTCTTCGATTTTCTGGTATTTTATCTTCTGTTTTTAGTTTTCTATATCTTTCCTTCGTTTTTCTTCTGTTACTGCTTTCTGGAAACCATTTGTTTCCTTTTTCCGGTGTGTTGTCGTTGTTCTTCTACTTTATTTACTATTAGTTTTTGGTTTTTCACTTTTATTTGGGGCTTTCTACTTTTCTTCGGTTTTGTTTCTCTTCATTTTTCAAAATTTTTTCCTCATTTTTCTTCTTCTGCTGTGTTTTGGAACGGATCTTATGTTTTTCTTCTGGGTTTTCTCCTTCTTTCTTCTTCAAACCAGCTATTTTTTTCTGTTGCGTTTTAGACCACATCTATCTTAATCCTTTTTTTTCTGGGTTTTCATCTTTTGGTCTTCTATTTATTATGTCGATGTTGTTCTTCTGCAATTTTTTGCCTCCTGAGTTGATTTCCTCTTTTTTTTTTTCATTCGTATACTTCCTGTACTTCTGGGTTGGTCTTCTGGATTTTTTTTTCATTTCTATACTTCCTGTACTTATGTTTGCATTTGTGGTTTTTAGTTTTTCTTTGGATCTCATGTTTTGTTTATCTCTATTTTTGAAATTTTTTTCGCCCTTCTCTTTTTTTTGTTGTGCTTTGCAACAGATCTTCCTTAATCTAAGACATTTTTTGTTTTCTCATTATTTCATTTTCATGCTTTATTTTGCTAAAAAAAAAAAACATTCCCGTATTTTTTTTATTCTTCTTTCGGCCTTATTTTTTTTACTTTGGTTTTTATGTTTGCTTTGATTTTATTTGAGATTTCCTTCTGTGACTAACATATTTTTTTATAGGGACTTTTGCAATTAATTGCAGATTTACTATTGCATGTCTCTCTGTTATTTATTTTGTTTTTGCTTTGCATGTTTGTATGATGACGAGGTATGAAAAAATTAAATGTCTCTATTTTAATTCCTTTCTTTGATGGTCTAATGTTTTAGACTCCTTTTTGTTGAGGTAAACATTGAATTATTTTTTTTCTATTCCAATATTTGTTCACGATGTTCATCGGTTTGTTTTGGACGTGGTTTTTACTTTGCTATAGTGTTTACATTTTCTTTGGACACATTATTCCTCTCTTGTAATATATATGTTATTTTTTACTGTCTTTTGATTATTGATTCTGTTTCCGTTTGGTTTGCATGTTCCGTGACATCTGTTCGTACTTAGCGTTATTTTTTCCGTAGGTTTCATTTGCGATTTTGGCTTTATTGGTTTGATTCAATATTTTTAGTTAGGTTGCTTTTTTCTCCTTGGCTGCTTCGTTTCGTCGCTGCTGAGTCATCAAAATCTAACTGTTTTATCAAAAAATTTTCTATATTCTTCATCTTTTGGTTTCATGGATTTTTTTTTTTGTGCAGGGATTGCGTATTGATTGTCCGTCATTCTCTTCAGCTGATTTCTTGCCCCATATGGATAAATCTCGATTTTTTTTTTCTATTTCATTTATTGTATTGATGAGGTGGGCTCTGTATAGTGGTGATTTATCTTGCCAGCTTGATGATTTGTACCAATTTTGCTGCATACGTATTAAATGCAATTCTAGAACAAAAAATTTTCTTTCCACTTTTTTTTTTCCCTTTTTCCCTTCTCTCAGGCGATTATTTTTGAATTTTTTTTTCTTCTTTTTTTGTTATCGTAAATACCTTATTGTGTTTATCTTCTAAGGATGAAATTTTGATATTTTAGTCTTTGTAAATTGATTATCTGTTATTACGTGCTACATTGTTAAAGGTTGTTTACTGTTGATTTTTGCTTTTTTATTTCTTATTTATGAATGTTATTGCTCTTCATGAATTTATCATGTCTATTTCTATTCCTCTCTCTTGCATTTAACGTTTTCTTTCTTGCTTTCACCTGTGATCATTTAGTGCTCTCCTTCTTTATTTCTGTATCTTTCACTACCTGTGTTCATCTTTGGTTAGGTCATATCTCACGCTTAGGGCAGTGTTTTCAACGCTCCAGGTACTATTAATAACTTCTCCCAATAGCTCTTTAATGTCTTTTGCTGCTATTGAATACATTAGTTGTTTAAATTGGCTTTTATTGTCAATAAATATTGGTAATTTATTTCTATGTGTTTTGTTTTGTCTATATTTCATGAGTTAGTAGTGCACAAGTGTTGACTTGCATTTTTTTTATTTTTTAGTAACATGTTTCTCCCAATAGATTCTTAATACTTTTTGTTGATATTGAACATACTGATTTTCCTGTGCCATTATTAATATTTACCGCTTTTCTTTCAATTTCCTTTTATTGTTAATAACTATTACTAATCTATTTAGATTTTTTTTCTTTTGTTCTGTACTTCATTAGTCAGTAGTCCTCAGTTGTTAGGTTGCTATTTATTTATCTCTTAGTAATGTACTTAGATACATATTTTTATTTCATATGTTTTAGTTTTAGTCTTTTTTTTAATGGCAATGATGAGTACAATTGATTTTGACGCCTTGAGTTTTATACGATTTGTCGAGAGATTGTCTTGAATTATGTGATCCTTATTTGGAATTTCATTTTTTCTATCCTTCTTAATTAAGAACTTTTGGTTGTTTCTTTCCTATTGTTTTTACTTATTCTCATACTTTGCTCTCTTTTTTTTTCTTTCGTTTGAGGGCAGCGGCTTTATGGTCTTTTCGTGTTTGAGGATGTAGTTGTATTGTTTTACCCTTGGTTTCTTATGCCCTTCTTTGGTTTCTGGTTGGACTTTTTGGTCATTTCATAGAGGTGATGCTCTACTTCCTATCTCTTTCTCGATCTTTGTCTTCTACGCCTCCTTCACTCTCATGCTCCTTTCTCGATTTCTTTGACTTTTTGATCGTTTTTATTCTTTTTTTTTTTTGAATCATTTACTTCTTTGACTTTGTATGATATTTACCAATGATTCCTACTTATTTTGATCCCCTGCTATTCTTACTTTTACTATTTCAATTGACAGTCATTTATTTATGTAACATATTCTTTTTCCTTTGTGTTTTATCTTTTTAATCTCTCTATTTTAAGTAATTGAATGAAATATTTCTATTGTTCATCGAGACTTAGTTTACTATACATAGTACGCTTTAATGATGACTTTGCTCCTTTTTTTTTTTTGCATCCTTTTTCTGTTTCTGAGTAGGCAATATTCAATCTTCTTGAAGTTTAGGCTGTGTTTTTACGGTTTTGCCTTTGGTTTTTTTTAGTTCTCTTTGTTTTTAAGCTGAGACTTTTAGTCATTTAACGTACATGAGGTTATAGCATTTCCCTTTTCCTCCATTTCTTGATGTTCTTGACCTCTTTTACCTTTTTTCCCATTGTTTTGGTCTACTTTGCTTTTTTCATTTATTTTTTGGTTTGTCTCTGCTCCGTATATCTAATAAGATCTCTCTTTTTTCCCTCACCCTTTTAATTCAACTAGTAGTCGTTGGACAAATTTGTATTTTACCCTGGTTGCCCATACTCGGTGACATACAAATTATATTTGTGTGATGGATACAATATCTTATTAATTTTTGTGCCTTTGTGCAATTACCCTTAATAGGCAGCCACAAAATGACTATAAATATATAAGTTTATTTATTCATCACACAATGCTGAGAATGTATAATATTTGAGCCATATTTTTTGCATAAAAATATTGTTACATTCATATTTTATTACTATTTTTTATTGCCATTTTCATCGGTTCATTCGTCTATTCATTTACTTATTTATTTATATTGTTTCAGATTTTATATCATTTAGTACTTTAACTTCCTACTGCTGCATCCTTCATTGTTGTTCACATTTGCTTTGTCGGTGTTTAGAATTTGGGGCAGCACTTGCAGCGTTTGAAGTATTCTTAACAATTTTTATCCACAGGTTTTTAATAAGTGTTATTGGTACTTGATGTATGAGTTTGCTGTGGAAATGTTCATGTCCATTCTATATGCTTCGCTATATTTATTTGCATTTGTCTTCGTCATTTTATTGATACATATTTCTGATGTAAAATGCTAAGAAAAATTCCTCTTATTCTCAAGAAATATTAGTAATCTACACCTTTTTAATCTTTCGTTTTATAACTAAGTAAATTTTATATATGAACATCCTCTTTATTTTTTTCCCTGCAGCTATATATACATATATATATATTGACTTAGATTCCAGTTTTAATTGGCATTTTTGTGTGGCAATGACGATTACAGTCATGTTAATTTAGTAGGTTGTTCTTAGACAATTTTACATAACTTTCCCCTTTTTCCTTCATTCCCTCTCTCTGCAGTGAACAATGAGTTTTTAGTGTCACTTAGTACATTCGAGTTTTAATTTGCATTTTTGCATGGCAATAATGCTTACAGTCATGTTAACTTACTAGATTGTTCTAAAACAATTTTACACAGCTTTCCCCTTTTCCCTTCATTCCCTCCATTTCTGAACAATGACTTTTCGATGTGTTTAAATTCTAGGCTGTGGTTGTACCAGTTTTAGCCTAGTTTCTTACTCTTATATATACAAACTAATTTTGTACTGTAAAAATTACTAACTTTTTGTATGATCCATAACTAACTAATCCTGTACTGTAAAATTTATCAACTTTTTATATATTCATGTAAAAATTATCAACTTTTTATATAATCCATGATTATTACCCGTTGCAACGCACGGGCAAAAAACTAGTTCATCTCTATTTTAAAATACCTTTCTTTTATTTTTACTTTTTCTTTTTAACTACATGACTTTTTTTTTTTTTAATCTCTCTAAAAACGCTTCTTCTTTAGCTATTTCTTAAAAATGAAAATACTTATTTTCAATAATTTATTTATTCGAACAACCAACTAGTGTATAATTAAAAGAAAAAAAAAAAAAAAAAAAAAAAAAAAAAAAAGCCTCGTGTATAATTTATTTTAATACATTTTCTCTCTTTTGTTGTTTTGTTATTTTAGGTCACGTTTGTTTCAAGGATTCTGTTTAGTTTAGAATCATAATTCTTGATTTTATTATGGTGTTTTTCTCTAATAAAAAATTTAAATTTTAAAAATTAGAAATTATTATGATGTTTTTCTCTAATAAAAAATTTAAATTTCAAAATTAGAATTATAAATTATGATTTTAAAATCATGAACCAAACATCACCTTACTTTTTTTCCTCTATTTCTTTTTGGCTCTATTTATTTGTCGTAGTCTATTGCTTTTAATATTCTCCCATCTTTTCCCTTTCTATTCATCTTTCAACTTTATTGCTTCATCTCATAGATTTCTTAAATTTCTAATGTCTACTGTCTCAATTAAATAATCTCCTTCATTATGACAATTATGACTTCTATTGCGGTTAGTGTAATTCATTACGGTTAGTGTCATTCATTACTTTCATGATAAAATTTTTGTATGTGTAGTGTGTCTGTTCGTGTTTGTGTTTTTGAGTTTCTCTAAACTAAAAAACTAAATCAAAATTTTAATTGGTCAATAAGATATACAATTTGACTTCTTAATTAATAAACTATAGTTTTATATAGAACCTAATAATGGCATGTGAAAGATAAAGTAAAAAAAACTAAAAAAATGTATATAAAATTAAAGGGATCTTTTCTGGTACGTTAATATATCGGTAGGCTAATTATTTTGTCGTTAGATCTGTATAAAATTACGTAAAAGTTAAAAAGTACGCAAATTTAACAGTTAAAAAAATCTGACCAATCAGTGCGCTAAACGTACCAGAGAATCTCTTAAAATAAAAAAAGGAAAATTGTAGTAAATAGCATATTTTTGAAATTAAATTAAGTAAATAACATATTTAAAACTATTTGAAATAAATAGTAGTTTACGTGGTAAACGAATTATTTACTGTGTAAATAATTTATTTATGATTGGTAAAAAATAACTTACGTGGTAAAAATTTTAAAAAAATCTTTATTTAAGTGGAAAAAATCTTTTTATCGATAGTAAAAAGAAGATTTATAAAAAAAAAAAAAAAAAATTTACTAATCGTAAATAACCCATTTACGCGGTAAATAATTCTTTTACCATGTAACAACTATTTACTTCGAATATTTACTATTTACTACATTCTTCCATAAAAAAATCAAATTGTGCCCCCAATTCAAATTATTATTTTTTTGCCTCTAGAATATATTTTCGGAACAACATGTCACATTTTATTACTCGTAAACTCTAACATATTATAGTTGTGCTACTATTTGTCTAATATAGTCAATTTATTAATTGACAGATTGAAACTATATATTTCACAAATTTCAAGGTGATCAAACCTCTAAAGTTAATGTAGATGGTTAAAATAAGGAAATTTCTCTAATGTTCTCTGTTTTATGAACACCGGTATTCCGTGCTCATTAATTGTCAGATCTATACTATTTTTTAATATGATTTGATTTTTGACAAGATTTAATACAAATTTAACGGTTGATAAACATAGAATATCGGTGTTCTCAAAAAAGAGAAAAGACTAAAAAAGATCTCTTAAAACAAAACAAATACATATTTTCAAAAGTTTGTAACCTTTTTTTCTTTTTGAATCCTGAAATAAAATTTACTCCTATTCATGCTTTTTATTTATAATTTACGTGATAAAAACTTTAATTACAACTTATAAATACGTGCAATGCTTCTTCCTCAACTAATAATAATAGTGTGAAAGTATCAGTACAATTACAATATGATGAATGATTATAATTATAAGTTGGTTGTTATTATTTTAATGGGACTTTTTTTGGTGTTCTCTTTTTTAGAAATATCGGTATTTCTTACTTATTAGTTGTCGGATTCGTATTACATATGGTCAAAAGTCATATCAGATTAAAAAAATAATACAGATCTAACGGCTGATAAGTAGCGAACACCAATATTTCAAAAAAAAAAAAAAACCAGAGAAATTCTCTATTTTTATTTAACTATTTGCTGCGGAAAATCTTTACTTTAATAAGTGCCTCCACTAAAGTTTATTTCTGGATCTATTACTGCAAGTTAAACGATGATATGTGAAGTAATTGATTGATTTTTAAATAACACTTTGTTGGGTCGGATTCTAAATAATACTTTGCTGGGTTGGTTTCAAATTCCCCAAAGTGTAGTAAACTAAATCCTATACGACCAACTTTCCCTAAGCAGATTTACATTATAATCTATATAACAGAAACACTATATGATTACACCATAGTTTTACACTATACAATGAGAGCTTGTATAATAGTAACATAAACTTAGGTCTCGTTCTCTTCGTGGAGGTTCGAATTTTCAATTTGAGTTGAGATGTGATATTTTTTTAGAGCTTTTAACTGTAGTAAAAAAAATTACATGTGACATTTTTAAAAATTTTTAACTATATAAATTAAAAAATTAAAAATTTAAATCGATAAAAGAAATAAAACCTTAAAATATAGCAATAGGGTAGTTCAATTGGAGGAAATGGTCATGCCTTAGTATTTTCACTTTAGAGGATTAAAATATACAAAAATATAGAAAAAGATGTACTCCACTAGGATATAGATGTGACAAAAGAGAATTTAGTTGGTGAAATTAAAACCTTTATGCAGCCTATACGGCTATACATGACCGTGAAGGATGGACATATATCTTGTAGGATTTTTGTTTTTTTTTTTAACACTCTTATTCATCTGGAGAAAGTTAAAATTCTGTTACTCAAATAAAATTATTCCTATTAGATAAGTAGGTAGAACTTAATCTAGTGGACCTCACTATCTCCAGTCCTTGCATTTTTTTTTTCTAGTAAAAAATAGTAACAATTATGGGGAGAATTTTACCGTGAGCTATGAATAATGAGTCCATCACGTGATAAACTTAAGATTTTATAGAACAAAATATTTTATAGAAAAAAATTGCGTTATATGTAAAATTTTCTCTACATTACTCTTAAAACATGTCAAAAATTATAATATTTTGTATTTACTGTAGCTAGCTATTTGTGTAAATTTTTTATCATTACATAATAAGGAAGTAATAATTTATGTTAAATTTCAAAAATAGTCGTCAATTTTAGTATAAGAGACCAAACTATCAAAATTTAAAAATTTATGAATTAATTTGTCAAAATCAAAAGTTCACTGACCACATTGTTGTTGTACTTAAAGTTTAAGGACAAACAATACCAATAACCCTATATTTTTAACTTCGAGTGTGGGATTCGGATTTGGCACCTTGTGCTGAAGTTAGAGTATTATCACTTGATTATGTATGCAACCACAATAAATTAGGACATGTTCGGTCACATCAAAAAATAAAAGTTTGAACCAGTCGTTTTTTAATGTGAGAATTGTGAGTAAATTAGAAATAGAGGCGTGATTTTAAACAAAACAAAAAAAAAAAATTGTGGCAAATAAGTTCAAACTCATGAGAATTTAAGGGAGGTTAAATTCTCTAAAACCCATTATTTTGGGTTCACATGGGTTCCCAACCCAAGTCTAAGTTCAAACTTTATACAAGAGAAAAATGCATTGTTTGTCATGGTTTTGTGCAATGTCATTCTAAATAATTGATTGTCATCATAGCATTTTATTTTCTCTTTAATAATAGAAGATAATTGTTTATTTTTAAGTGAAGTGATATAAATAATATTTTTTTACCATTTTGAGTGGTATTTTTGATTTTTTTGCTTTATACAACCAAACAATGGTTCAAAATAGATATTATGTTCAAACCCTCGGAAACTCTCCAATCAAACAGGCTATTATATTGTCATCAAATTTTATTGGAACTTTCACCTCTATTCTAAATAGATGAGAACAATTTTGTTTTAAAGAAAAATTATGAGGGATCATTTGTGATTAGGGGTGCACAAAAAAAAAAAAAAAAAAAAAAAAAAAAAAAAAAAAAAAAAAAAAAAACCAAACCGCCCTGTCTGTTCAAACCGCACTGCACTGCAATTTTTGTGCCATGTTATCAAACTACGAAACAATAGTTTTAAATCTTCCGCCCGCCATGCATAATGGTCTATTTCAATTCGAGTTTTTTTCAAACCGCGGTTTATTAAGGACCCGTTTAGTTCATTGATTTGAGTTTTTAATTCGAGTTGAGATGTGATTTTATGTAAGAATTTTTTACTGTAATAAAAAAGTTAGATGTAATTATTTATGAGAACTTTTTACTATAGTAAAACTCGAATCAGTGAAATGAACGGGGCCTAAAACCACACCACTCGCGTGTGCACCTCTATTTGCGATGATCATGTAGCACCGCTATCGTTAACATCGATGCTTAGCTTAGGCTTAAGCCTCCAGCCAGCCGATACAGTATAGTATTTTAATTTACAACACAAGAGTGACACTGCTGTCACTGAAATATCGAATCACGAGCGGAATCAGCTAATCAGCGCCTCACACGTAGCGTCCCAGACATCGTATTTGTCGCCGCCCGGCCATCTCTTAAAGGCCGGGCCCTACATTTTTTCCTACACGAAGTGAATCAGAGGCGCAATAATAATCACATGACCCGAGCCCGGTGGGCAAAACAGTAATTTAACCTCACAACTCACTTATGGTTGGGGCCTCCTCCTGCGTGACTCATCACCTTCCCCTCCTTCAATAGAGCACAAAGTGGTTAGAGAGAGAAAGAGAGAGTTAGAGAGAGAGAAAAGAGTACGGCGGAATGATGATTCTTCAGATTCCTGGTTCCAATCTGCTTCTCTCTCTATAAATTTATGTGAATATGTGCATATATCTACGCATCAGATATTTATCCTGTAGATTTTCCTTTTTGTTTCCTTTTATTGGTGTAGAATGTGGTAATTTCTTGTTTCTTAGATCTGCGCCGTTCGCGATTGTGGAAGGCATTTCGGATCTTGAAGCTATATGTATTGCGTGATTTTCTCGCTTCTATTTATTTATTTATTTTTTTTTTATGGGGGTGAAGTCACTGGATGCAGCGGTTCATCGATCCCTTCCTGAGATTTGTTGTGAAAAATCCACAAAACATGAATCGGTCGATAAACCTCTGCATCCAGCGCTCACTCACTCTCTCTTCTCTCTCTCTCTCTCTCTCATCAATCTTTTTCTTTTTGTTCTGTTTTTGCCTTTTCTTTTAGAGAAATGGTGGCTAGCAAAAAAAAAAAAAAAAAAGCAGGAAAAAAGATTGAAGTTTTTATTTGTCACGGACTAGAGGTGAAATCATTCGTCACAGATTTGGATTTTTCCCCAAAATTTCTTTTTATTTTTTATTTTTTATTTTCCGCTATTAATCAACTGTTGATGTAGGGATCTGATTTTTTTTTTTTTTGCCTGGAAAATATTGATGGTGAAACACAGTCTATTGCCTTGATATTGTTGTCTTGTGTGGTATGGTGTGAAGTTTTCTTCTATGGAAGATGGTGTTTTCTGATTAAGATTGTGTATTTTTCTATTGTTTTGACGATTATAGTGACTTTAATTTTGATAGAAAACAAAAAATTTCGGTTACAAATCAGAGCCGCTTATAGTTCAATGTAAAGCACTCGAGACTTTTTCTCTAAAAAGTAACTAGTTTTTTTGGTTTGTCGAAGGACTGATCCTACCTCTAACATCTAAAATTAGAGGCTGTAATTTGATAATCATTTTGTTAACAATTTTCAAAAGTATATTAATTTTCGATAAATAAATTCTAAACATCACATGTAGGATCGGTACCTCGCTTTAAGAATTTACATTTTTTAAATCAGTAGGTGATAAGTTTCAGCTGATTCCAATTATTTCTAGGGTGTCATCTATGGTTAGTAAATTTGTTTTTAAGTTTATTTTCGATTTAATTTCAATATTCCTAGTCAGTCTTATCCTTGACGCTCTTTAAAAGAATCAAGAGATTACTTTAATCTGTTAACAAACATTTTCCAATTTTTTATATAATGTATTCTCTGATCAATATGCTATGATTTCCTTTGGGTTACTTGAAAATGTGTTTTCTTTATAGTTTAAGGCGGCCTGTTTGTTTCATGTTTAAATCTGTAGTTATTTTGTTATAGTATTTTTTTCTAAAAAAAAAATTAATTTTTAAATATCTGAATCAAAGAATTACTTATTTTAACGCAATGATAGTGGTTGATAGAAGGCTAGAGTTACCTTATTTATAGTTATCAAGCCAGGGTAGGTATTATTTTTCTTTTCTTCTGGTCGTTTGTGCCAGTTGTCCACAAACTTTAATTCATAGGCACACATAGATCATAGGTGCATGCATGTGCATCTATATATAATATTCATATTTATATATGTTTATCAAGTTTATTTTTAAGATTTCTGTGCAGATTTGAGTTTTTAATTCTTAGAAAATTCTCAAGAAAAGGAAAATAAGATACATGCTTTATAATTTTTCTTATTCACATGTGGTATTTAATTTTCCTGGTTTTTGGGGCTATGGTGGTTCGTTGCGATGGAATTTAATTTTCTGGCATATTTGTGCGCGCGTCATTTTCTTGAGCAGATGGTTTAAAAAAGTTTACACTTGTTTCTTTATCTAGTAAGAGGGGAAAAAGAAGTGTCTTTGAAAGAAAGTCTCCGAGTGGGAGACAAAAACTTCTCTTCATTATGGCGTGAAAGTGAGGGAAAATTACAGTTTTGGAGTACCAAGTTGGCAGAGAATCTACTATGTTGATGTTACTTAAAGAGAATCTGGGTATCAAATTCGTGGTACCAAAACTAGTACGAAACTCAATTAGGGTATGGGTCTTAATTTTAATATTTAAAATTTAAATTTAAGTGTGCATTCTTGATTTTAATATTTAAATTTTAAATTTTTTATAAAAAAATATTATAATAAAATTAAAATTATAACTTTAAACGCATAAAATAAATATAATTTTAAACTAGAGATGCTTTTGATTTTCCCTGGGAACCATCCAAGTTCATAGAAAAGGTCAGTTTAGAAAAGAAAGTACAGAGGTAGGTATCTATGGAAATAGTGGTCAGTTTAGGATATCCAGTTGGTTTTTGGTTCCTTGTTCTGATCCAGCCATTGAATGTGCTCTCTTATCAACTATTCCCTTGTAATTTTAATGGGAAAATCATTTTTTGTTTTGGGGGTTTAAACTTTTATTAGTTCTGTTTTCTTTATTCTTTTCTCTCTCTACAATTCCCTGAATTTCGTGTAAATGAGCCTTGAATGACATTACTGTCCCATTGACTGGCTAATGATTCGAAACGAATAACAAACACGCGATTGTCATGAAAACATTATCCACAAGTCATTTCATGCTGTTCTTTTGCCCTACATTTTTTATTTTCTTATAAAATTAAGAGATATAATTGACAGAAATATTTTAAAGAAAATTTTTTTTGATATTAAAAGTACTGAAATGTAAAATGTCTATGAAACTGTTCATTATTATATATTTATACATTTTCACGCATTACGCTGTTTATCTATTAAAAAAAAAGTAGACAGTTATCATTAGTCATTATTTTTTTGTCTATGAAACTGTTCATTATTATATATTTATACATTTTCACGCATTACACTGTTTATCTATTAAAAAAAAAGTAGACAGTTATCATTAGTCATTATTTTTGACTTTCACAACACTTCCTCTTAGAAGTGCACTTCTTATGATGTCTTATTAAAAAAAATCTTGGTAGAAAAGACTTAATGAGATAAAAATTAAACAAAGAAAAAAAGAGCATTATTGTGAAAGTAAAAAATGATGGCTGATGGTGGTTGTCTATTTTTTCTATGATAGATGAGCCGCACAATGCGTGAGATTGCATAAATGTATATCAATGCACAGTTACTTCAAGTTTCAATATAAATATAGACGTTTTGCATTTCATTTGATGTACTTTGGTATTAGTATTTAATATTAGAAATTTCTTCTCTCTCAGTTTATCTATCAAAAATTTTTTTGTCAGTTTTATAACACGTTATCAGCAGGAGCGTTCTATTCTTACGACAAATTTCTACACATTAATTTAAGTGAAAGGTATGTAAATGTACTCTTATTTTATATTCATATAAAGGAGGGTTATGCCTCTAACGTATAATTTTGTCGTTATGCATATTCACCCTTCGAAAGGTTTACAGAGTAGTTTAGCGTGTTTGTATTCTAATAAATGGACGGCTATGTTACGTACATGTTATAATTTATCATTGCACTTTTTACATGAATATTACTATTCTCATCTATTTGTTTTTTTTACATTATCAACATAGAGTAAAAATATGATGAGAAGATAAAAATATTAAGAATGTGAAGAGAAGATTAGAAGTGAATTGTATAAGTTAAGAGATTCACATTTTATAGAATCAAAACTAGTCGTTTATAGTTGTTAGAAGTGATGTAAAAATATGTTATATTATCGTTAGAAGTGAAATAAACCTCAAATGATGTAGAAGCATAAATAGATGAGAATAGTAATATGCATGCAAAAACGTGCAATGAGAAATTAACTTAAAGGCGGCATAACCGTCTATTTATGAGAATATAAACACGCTAAACTACTTGGTAAATCTTTCGAAAGGGTGAATATGCATAACAACAAAATTATAATGCGTTGGTGGCATAATTCTCCTTTGTATGAATATAAAATAAAAGAATATATTTTCATACCTTTCACTTAAATTAATAAGTGTAGAAATTAATAGTAGGAATGGAACGCTTGTGCTGATAACATTATAAAACTAAGAGATATAGAACTGACATAAAGATTTTAGAGAGATAAGCTGAGAGAGAAGAAATCTATGATATTAAATACTGATATCAAAAGTACATTTAATGAAATGCAAAACGTCTTTAAAAACTTAAAGTTATTTTGTATTACTCTATATTTATACGTTCTCACACGTTGCATCACTCATATGTCAGAAAAAAAAGGTGGCCAGCCACTATCAACCATCATTTTTTACTTTTATAACAAATTTTTTCTAAATTTATTATCTATTTGGACAGAACCCTTGTTGTTTTGTTTACTTCAATATATGACAAAAGATGGTGGCAATTCCTCAACAAGAGACACTTTGATATATTTCTGGTCCTCCAATAAATTTATTTTAAATTTACTAACCATGCTAAGAAGAGGAACCAAATTTGATTTACAACGGTACTTCAATTATGCGATTTTTCCTGTTGAAGAAGACTAGAAGAGCGATGTTAATTGTTAGGCTCTACGGTGGAACCCAAAAAAAAAAAAAAATCAATGGAATCTCAATTTTTAACTATTAGATAATTTTTTTAACTGTCAGATATACATAAGTTTGTATTAAAAATTTATAGTACACTACACAAAATTATTTTTGCTGTAGATTTAACCATTAAAAATTTAATTTACGATCAAAAGTGACAGTTCCACCGGTAAGAGGTTACACTTGTGGAGGTTGTTTTGGAGTCTCACAATAAAAAATACTTAATTGTTACGTGTTACTAATGTATTATTGATCCCTGCTTCTTTTTGGTCAATTATAAATAAAGAAAAAGATGGACATAGGATTTAATATTATCATATGGAGTCTTATCGTTAGACTTTTTCTTACGGTAACCCTGATAATTTAACGATTTTCTCCGTATCTTATGAAGCCCTGTTGAGTAAGTGAGTAGTGTTTACTTTTGAGCACGAACGATATAACGTAATCCAAAGCCAATCCGCCAAAAATACCCGTGTAAGCAATTTGTTACATGGAATTGGGATTCACTGCGGAATCCGTGTACCTTTAAAATAATGTTGGAGATACCAACTCAAATTTTTATTTTCGTGTGTCAATTAATATAACATGTAAATTGTTATTTTTATAATAGTAAGTATTTAAAATATTTTCATGTCAATTAATAAGAATAGATTACAGCTACTATTAAAAAGATAATAATTCACATATTACATTAATTGATGCACAAAAATTAAGATTTAAGTTAGTTTTCCTAGTATCTTTTTTTTTGTTGATAGAAATTACTATATTTAATTTTTGAATTAGCTTTTTACTGGTTTTATTTATAATTAGAAATAGTTAAATATGATTATTTTTTAGAGTTTTTTACTGTAATAAAATTTAAATTTTAAACTCAATTACACATTATTCCACTGTAACTAATTTATTTCTCGAGATTTTGTGCAGCTGAAAAGCCAGAAGATGAGTAAAATCTAACCGTCTTCACCAAATTTTTGCTTTGTCTAATCTAATCTAACGTACATAAAAGAGACAAATACATTGTTCCTCCTATTGCCACATGTCAACTTCTCATTTCTCTCTTTTATTTTTATTTTTTACATTTTCTTATTTCTAATTTTTCTTTTTCTTATTTTTATTATTCCTTTGCTTTTTTTAGTATTTTTTTAATCTTTTGTCAAGTGTTCTTTTGTAATTTAATCTTCTTACGATATACTTCCATGATTTTGTTCATTTTCCTCCATTTAAAATAATTCATTTTATATGAACCACATAAATAATTTACTATGTGATGTTTTTTCTTTTAAATGTGCTCTATTAAACTTTTTTTTTTTTTTTACTAAACTCAATTATTAAGTGAGTAATAAATAAATACAACTAAGTGTTATAAAAAAATTTTATATAAAAAATATTCGCGTGCTATACTTAGGCTCCGTTTACTTCGTTGATTCGAGTTTAGAATTCGAGTTTTTCTACAGTAAAAAGCTCTAACAAACAATCACATCTAACTTTTTTACTACAATAAAAAGCTCTCACATAAAATCACATCTCAACTCAAATTCTAAATTCGAATTAGTAAAATAAACGAAGTCTTAGTCAACTAAAATATTACAAGAGGAAACACTGGTAATAGAATACGATGCATTGTGTGTGTGTGTGTGTTTTTTTTTTTTTTTAAATAAAAGAAAAAAAGTACTACATCATCATGTCGCAGAGTCACAGTAAGGTCATGCTTTTTTCTATTAAGGCCAATAATTCTGCGGATAACGAAAACGACATCATTGGGGGGATGGCTACGAAATAACATTATGACCTAAATTGGTGGCAGTGACAAGTGACAACATGGCTAATGAGTGCCGTTGAGAATGACCATAATTATGTGTTGGAAAAAGATTGTGATAAGAAATAACATTTTGTCCTTGTTATAATATGCATCATATAGAATGACCATAATTATGTGTTGGAAAAATATTATGATAAGAAATAACATTTTGTCCTTGTTATAATATGCATCACATATGGTGACGATATATAGGGGGCTCTTACATGCACCTAAGAGCCATTTTGTCGTTTTCTTACTGCCCCCACAGAATATATTATTGCGTTTTATAAGTGTTGTATTTTTGTGTGCTTTTGCATGTTATATGGTCGTCTCTGGGATAGTTGCGAAATGCCAAACTAATACTTTAGGCAATGTAGATGAGTTTGACATATTTGCTTTTCACAACAAGGTATTAAGGAAGAGAATAAAAAAGAGAAAAACAAGGTATTAAGGATAGATACTAATTGAGCTTTAGCCTTTATTATATATATATATATGTATATATATATATATATTGCAAATGCAAATGCAAACAGAACTAGATTTATAGGACTTGAAGTACTAGGTCTAGCTAATAACTTTTCGTTTGTTTTCTCTCGTGTAATGTAAGAAATGGGGAATTTTCTGAAATGGGTCTCACCATCACAGTATTCAGCTCCAAGTGGCAAGTCTTTTGACATTTTCACTTAGAGGACCATTAGCCCAAACTAAAATTAGGAAAAGAAAAGAAAGGAAAAAAAAAGGCCTAGTTGAGGACATTTGTAGCAAAACACAAAATGATGCCTAATTAAGTAAATTATGCTAAATTATTTATCGGAGTACTCATGCCGAAAAACACGTATAATTTAGTTATAAAGCATTTTAATTATTAAAAAAATATGATGTAATGTGGTTGGTTTAGCACTATTTAAAATACTCAAACTAAAATGGGATCTAAACTTAAGTATATGTAAAATAGATTTGCTCTATTAAGCATCTCCAATACAATATTAATTAATAGGTATGTTTGTATTAAATTTTAACATTTAAATAAAACAATCACTCTCTAATATGATTTTATTTTTAATGTTGTATTTGACATATGCCATACTTCTTTGGTGACAAATTTGGCACCAACGATGAACAAATAGAATTTATTCAAAAGCCAGCTAACAAGGGTATTCTTATATATGAGAACATGGCAATGGAGAAAGTAATAGTCGGATTCGTTTTGGCAACATATGTATCAAGACACAAATAAAAATATCATATCAAATGTATCATTTTTATATTATTTGGTATTAATATAGCATTGACATTAGTATTTGAATCGAAAATGATGTTAAAATGTTAAAAATTATTAATCAAAACTTGTCATATATCCGTAGAGAATTGGACCTTATTTTTTACACAATTCAAATATTCAAACTTTTAAATTTAATTTTTTTATTATATATTTTCTCTCATATAAAAAATTAAGTTGTTATGCATTGTACGTTATATATATAGGAAAGGTCTTTAATCCGGCAGCAACTATTTACCTGACTTATCCGGTAAGTGATTTTCAGCCATTCGATGGAAATGGACGGGTGGGATTCATCACGTCCTTATAAAAGCATTCGCAGGTGCTAGCTTCCATACACTGCAAGTGGCAGCTTTTATTGACCATGTGTTGAACGAAGAGAAAAGGGAGAAGGAAGAGTGAGGTTGGTGGCCACGTGTATATGTGAGAGACAAGGGATGATGTGAGAGACAAGGGAGATGGCTATAGGGAAAAAATATATTAAAAAAATGTGAAACCCAATTAAAAAAAAGCTCTTTTTGGACAAAACAAAGAGAGGCTTGATTAGCAAAAAAAAAAAAAAGAAAGTGTGAGGCTTAATCGTTTATGGAGGGGGAAAGAGCTTAGTAAAAACAGTAGCTTTTACAGTTTTACAGTAGGCGAAAAATGTAAGGATCGTGTATGTAAAATTTCATTATTTTTTAACGCCGTTTTTTATTTTATTTTATTTTTTAAAGATGAAAAATAAAGAAAATCATAAAAAATAGAATATTCATAAAAAAAAGTACCGCTTATTGTATTAATTGCTAAAAATCATATATTAATTTTAGAATGTAAAAAATAAATAAAACTGTAAATTTTTTACTCATCCCAGCCCCTGAGTTGGCCCCTGGGCACCCCACTACGCAGGCCGGGGGCTTTTTGATAGGTTTTACTTTTTTTTGTCATTTTTTGAGGCAATTTAAGGATTGTATTTGCAAAATTTTATTATTTTTTGACGTCGTTTTTATTTTATTATATTTTTTAAAGACGAAAAATAAATAAAATCATAAAAAATAGAATATTCATCAAAAAAATAGTGCCACTTGTTGCATTGATTCCTAAAAATCATATATTAATTTTAGAATGCAAAACATAAATAAAAATGTAAATTTTGGTATTTTATATTATATCGAAATATGCTCTTAGTATTTTATGTTTTTAATAATATTAAAACAGTATTTTAATCTTTTTAAAAATATCTTTTTGATACCTTAACCTTTCGTATTTTTTACTTATTTGTTATCTACTATTTTCTCTTACTTAGGGCTTAAGAAAAAAAAATCGGTTTAATTTGTGTTTCCATTTATGTTATTTACCTTTTGTACTTTTTATTTACGTGGCATGTACTAGTTTTGTGTTTCTATTTATGCCCTTATCATTTTTTGTATTTTTAATCTACTTGTTATCTATTGTTTTCTCTTACTTAAGTCTTAAGAAAAAACGGTTTAATTTGTGTTTCCTTCTATGTTCTTCACTTTTTGTACTTTTTACTTATTTGTTATCTACTGTTTTCTCTTACTTAGAGCTTAAAAAAAGTGGTTAAATTAAATAATATTTGAATTATGTTCTGAACGTGGCTTCCGAATCTACAAAACTCACCCCATCAAAATAAGCTGTGCAGTCTACATGTTAAGAAAAATAATAGAGTATGGCGATTAGTTAGAACTTATTTGTTTACATCATAAAATTATTTTTCTAATAGACAATAAATATAACAATCAAATTCATGCAATTGCCCGTGCCTACTTTTACTAGTTTCTTAAAAAAAATATATATATATATATATATATTTTAAGACATTAAAATATTTAAAGGAAAATAATAAAATAAAAAGTTCATGATTTTTTTCTAGATTTATTAGATTTTGATTAAGTAAAAGAGTACTAAGGTCATTTTACGTCTTAAAAATCAACTTCAGAATACCAAGAATATGTTTTTAAAAACGTTGAGGTATCATTTTAATATTTTCAAGAACACAAGATACTAAAAGCATATTTTGCTATATACATTGTCACTTACGTTCATTAACATGCAATACAACAAATCAGTCAATATACATATTTTTATGCTATGTGTTCACTTAATTGCTATAAAAAATACATATTTTAAGAATTAATATACATTATCATTTCTTATAACTTAACATATATATCTTTATATGTAAATATATACATCTTACATATAAATATACACAAAAAGAATAAAATTATACATATACCGTTTCAATCTGTCAAACAGTGAGCGCCAGATTAAAGACGTTGCTTATATATATATAAAGAACCACCACGTGTTTGATTAGATAAAAGTTCACGGTGTTTGCATATTCATATATGGCTTTGGGCCTAAATAGTCAACCCACCTAGACTGATCAAAGGGTTTGCGTTGTGGTCTAGGATTGTATAGGGAGAAAATTGTTCAACTTATTTTGAAGGGATGTTTGATATGGGGTAATGGACGTTTGATTACGTATTGAAATCTTTTAATAGATTCTTCAGAATATCATTTAATTGTGTTTTGAATGTAATGTTTTTTTAAATTATTTTTTAATTAAAAAAGTAATGTAATGTTATTCTTTTTTTAAAAAATTAATAATTTAACATTTTAAAACTAATTAATTCCTGTTAAAATAGAAATAAATAATTTTTATAAATAAAAATCAGAACAAAAAGGGCAAAAACCCATGTGGAAATCTCTCTCATCCCTCTCGATCTCCCTGCTCCTTCTTAATATCAAATCAAATCTGTGCTCGATAGAGTGTGGGATGGCGCAGCGGTCACGGGGCTGTGCCGACAAGGGCGATGGCTTCCCAAGGCAGGGAACAACGGCGAGGATGGGGTGGGTTATGCGGCTTTTCGACAAAGAGACGCGGCGAGGATGGGCGGCGGTACAAGCTCCGATCGTGGGGGACCAACGATGGCGACCTTGGTGGAGCTTTGAAAATGGGTTGTCGTTACGGCGGCGTTGGCTGAGTGGTGTGCGGTCTATGGTGGAGCTTTGACAGTTGTGGTGATGGGCGAAGATGGCAGAGTGGTGGGGTTCGACGGTGATGTCTGACGGGGTTGTTTGGCTGCAACTACTCCTAAAGTGGTTGGGTTATGGCGGCAGGGATGTGAAGGGTCAAGGTTCCGGCAATGGTAGGCCGACACAGGGGATGGGTTGTCGACATGAGGCCGGTGAGGTGGGCCTGCGACGGTGGTGGGTAGGCGACGGTGCCTTGGGTCTTGGTGGAGCTTCCAACAGTTGATGAATTTTTAATGTAAATTTGATCTTTTTTTATGTTACAATTTTTTTTTTTTTTTTTACGTGTTCTCTGGTAATCACATACCCACGAAAGTGAATAACACCTTGGACAGGTTTGAGATTACCTCACGAGGTAAAGTGAATATCATGGATTTGATTTTTCTGAAATAAAAAAAATCTTAATTCTTGTACTATACACAATCTTGCAGATTTTCAGTCCTACCTTTAAAATTATGTCGTACTAAACACCTTTAAGGGTGTGTTTAATTACGTGAAAATAATAAAATAGAATGGAATGAAATTTTAACATGATATTTGATTAGATTTATACAAAAAGAATGATCATTTAAAAAGAATGACTATTTATTTATTTTAAGTGAATCATCATTTTTTCCTCATATGAGAGAAAATGACCATTCTAAATTTTTTTTTATTTTTTTTCATAATTATCCTTCAATATTATAATATAACTAAAATATATTATATAGTAATTATATCTTATAATATAATATAATATAATATATAATTAAAAATATTATAATATAATATAGTTATAATAATGTAATAATAAATTTATAATATAGTTATAAATTATAATATATTTATTTAATATTCTATAATAATATAT
>NW_010367452.1:91195-104415 GCF_000414095.1 Morus notabilis | reverse complement strand
TTTTAATAATATTGTTATATTATATATCATAATTATATAATATATTATATAATAATAATTTTATTATATTATATTACATTTTATATATTATATTGCTAGATAAAATATTAGTGTTATATATAGCATAAGTGTAAGTTTGTCAACATGAAAATATTTATGTTGCATTCCAGAGAATTCTTAAAATTACAACTAAACAAATGAATCAACTTTCTTTTCCATTCCATTCCCATTACTATTCTCATTCCCATTACCATTCTCCCATTATAACCAAACGCACCCTAAGGGTAATCTTGA
Source organism: Morus notabilis (assembly GCF_000414095.1). Classification (NCBI taxonomy): domain Eukaryota; kingdom Viridiplantae; phylum Streptophyta; class Magnoliopsida; order Rosales; family Moraceae; genus Morus; species Morus notabilis. Next base: position 104,121 of record NW_010367452.1, on the reverse strand, counting down.
TAAATATCTTTTAAAAGTGCATAGATCAAGATTTTTATCATTTACTCTTAATTCATAACCTTATTAGTCAAATAATTACACTAACAAAAGGGTATTTATCAAAAATAAGGGATAAATGTTCAGACTCATATACTCTTGTTTGGTTACAATGCGGGAATGGTAATAAGAATAGGAATGAGAATGGTAATGAGAATGGAATGGAAAAGAAAGTTGATTCATTTGTTTGGTTGTAATTTTAAGAATTCTCAGGAATGGAACATGAATATTTTCATGTTGACAAACTTACTCTTATGCTATATATAACACTAATATTTTATCTATCAATATAATATATAAAATGTAATATAATATAATAATAATTATATAATATAATAATAATTATATAATATAATAATAATTATATAATATAATAATTATTATATATTATGTTGTAATTATATATATTATATTATAGTATGATATAATATATATAATTACAACATAATATATAATAATTATTATATATTATGTTGTAATTATATATATTATATTATAGTATGATATAATATATATAATTACAACATAATATATAATAATTATTATATATTATGTTGTAATTATATATATTATATTATAGTATGATATAATATATATAATTACAACATAATATATAATAATTATTATATATTATGTTGTAATTATATATATTATATTATAGTATGATATAATATATATAATTACAACATAATATATAATAATTATTATATATTATGTTGTAATTATATATATTATATTATAGTATGATATAATATATATAATTACAACATAATATATAATAATTATTATATATTATGTTGTAATTATATATATTATATTATAGTATGATATAATATATATAATTACAACATAATATATAATAATTATTATATATTATGTTGTAATTATATATATTATATTATACTCTATTATAATATATAACTACGATATAATATATTTTAATTATATTATAATATTGAAGGGTAATTATGAAAAAAAATAAAAAAGAACTTAGAATGACCATTCCTCCCATATGAGGAAGGAATGATGATTCACCCAAAATGGGTGAATGACCATTCCTTTTGAATGATCATTCATTTCTTATAAATACAACCAAACATCAAATTAGAATTCTATTTCATTCTATTCTATTCCATTCCTTTCCACCCACCCAAGGTAAATTCTCCATTTTTCTACTCTTTCTTAAAGTACATGGTTTGAATTTTTATTTTTTACTCTTGATTAATATCATTTTAACTAATATAATTATTTAATAAAAAAAATTAATCAAGAGTGATGGATAAAAGTTCAGATTCATATACTTTAATGGGCATTTGTTCTTTTTTCCATTGTATAGGAGGAAAACACAATTTATTTTTATTTATCAATAGAGTTAATTAATAATATAAATTGCCTCATAGTTTTTATTTTTTTTCACAAATTTTTGTTTGTTTAGAAACTATAAAGGCATACTTTGTATTTGTCAAACTTGTTTCGATTTCATTTCTCACACACAATTTCGACAACAAACAAGGGCAATTTTTTATTTGAAGAGAAAAAAATTAAAAAAAAAAGATATTTTAAACAATTTCAAATATGAGATTTTTTCTTTTGAAATTTTATGTTCTAATTTTGTGCTTTTTATGTTTTAATGTTTAAATATTATGAGAAACTATTTCATGGTATTTTTGTCTTTTCATCCTCAGAAATGAAATTGAAGCAAAAATTTTAAGAGATAAAAGCATTTTGGTACCCTCTTTTATAACAAAACATCTCATTAGTCCCATGTGTTTTTAATAATTTAAAATAATATATTCACCTTTAAAATGTTATTTTCATATATCAAATAGAAACTAATAACGTTAAAAATAATTTCTGAAAACATTTTAACTTATTATAAATTTTTATTAGTTTATTATTAATTAGTAAGAAAGGTAAAATAGACATTATAAATGTCCTAAAAATTAATTTTAAGGTATCAAAAGAATGTTTTTAAAAAAATAAATGTACCGTTTTAATATTATTAAAACACATGATACATGATACTAATAAGATGTTTCGTTATAAAATGGAGTATAATAGGATTTTATTCTAAATTTTAAATTTAAAGGATACCTCTGTAGTTTCTAAAAACAAATACATAAATTGAGGAAAAACTAAAACTTTTAATTAATATTTTGATTAAATTGAGGAAAAACTAAAACTTTTAATTAATATTTTGATTAAAGTACTGGACAAAAAGAAGAAACAAAGCAAAAGATTATCGAATTATGATTTTGTTTTATGTAAAACAAAAGTGTAGTAAGTTATAACCTTAGAAAATGAAACTAGAAATATGAAAATAACTTTCAATTATTTTTCATTTTCTTAAAAAAAAAACCATTCTCATAATTTTTTGCTTTCATTCTTGTTTTCAAAGTATTTGCTAATCAAACTATATTTAAAAACAATTTTCATTTTCATGAATTAAAAGATGCGTAGAAACATTTTTAAAAACAAATAAAATGCTACTAGATACGGCACCAAATTATTTATTATTATTATCATTATTATTATTATTATTATTATTGTTATTGTTATTATTGTTATTATTATTATTATCATTGTTATTATTATTATTATCATTGTTATTTTTATTATTGTTATTATTATTATTATTATTATTATTATTATTATTATTATTATTATTTTTATTTGTGTTCCTCATGGAGCATAGTTAATTTTCCGTGAACTTACTACAAAAGAGAAATTAAGGACTGGAGATATGGTGATGGAAGAAAAGTACACACGAGGAAAATAGCAAAAGAAATGGCCTTTTACTGTTAATTATTGTTGTGGTTTAAAACCTTAAACCTCACATGAGGCAATAACCAGCGCCACGTGACGCAATTAAAGCATACAATAATTGAGACATGAAGAAAAAAAAGACTACGATATGGAGACAAATGCTTTATTAGCCATAAGTAAAGACCGCTTCTCAAGAGATGAAGGCGATGAACCCATCCACGTCTAGACTGAAGTGATAATTGTACAAAGATTTGACGTGCATTAAATGCATGCAGAGTAAGTGGTGAAGGCGGTGGAGAAAATCAGGCAGACTGACTGAAATCTCGATGATCAAAGACTACTGTTCCGGAGTTTGGTGAAGATATCACGGGATTTGATTAAATAATTGATAAGTGACAGAGGCAATATCATGCATATATACAAGGAGAATGGCCTGAGAGGGGTCGGATTCTAGAACATCTCTCTCCCTAGAATTTGTAACTTCTCAAAAGAATAGAAAAACCCTTTCAGTGGATGTAACTCTATATTGAAGTGAACCACTATAAATTTCGGTGTTGTTATTCTTCTTTTTTTCTTTGAATCTCACCCTCAATCCGCTCACACATCACCAAAAAACTTATTATTAACCTATTGACTAATTTTCACCAAAGAAAATTTAAATTTTGAATGAACTTAGAATCTTTTCAATTTGATTAGAAAAGGACATTAAGTGATAGGAGAAGGCATAAATCTGTCTAGTGTTCAAACTCGTCTCATCGAACAATTCCACATAAACGGGGTTTCTCAGGTTTTAGATTTAGAAAGAAAACTAGGATTGAGAGAAAATGGCGTAACCGACCTTCATTGAGTGAACAAGGTAAAATATATACATCTTACACGATTGAATCAAAATAAGAAATGAATAATTATCCTATTACTAATTTCCTAAAATACAAGATTTATACACAAATAGAATATTGACAACGCAAGAATAGGTAATATACAGCAAGGAAACAGTTGACTATGAAATTGCCTTAATACGTATTATATATGAAGCTTACTTCCAAAACAAAAATGCCATTTTATTTTTTGCGTTTTTGGATGTTTAGTCCTGAACTATTAACAATAATAACAATGTACGTGATAATTCAGCCCCTAATTAATTTTCTTTTAGCATATATACCAGTCACTTGGCATCATTATTATTATTTTTATTTTACAGTTTTGGTCCGCAACTCTACAATGGACAATGAACTTTTGAATTTTAATGAAAATAATCATGCGATAACTTTAACTTTCTGATATTCAAGAGTTTACAAGGGCAGAGATTAGAATATAATTATGAGCTTAATATAACTACTTCTGAAAAATTCAGGTTATTACCACATGATAAACATGTGATTAGCTGCGTTAACTTTCAAAAAGTCATTTGTCAATTTAGACGTAGATAAAAAAAAATAAAAAAGAAAAGGAACTGGCTAATCACTAATTTGAACATAAATTAGAGAATAAATCCCCACAATACTAACAATCTAAGGAATAATAGCGTTAAACCCCCTATTTCTTCAGCTAAATTTTACTATATATAGTGCAAGAAACTAGGATCAACGTTTACTGTTGAAATAACATAAGCTACAACTGTTAGCTATATGCAAGTTTGCTTCTAAAAACTTATGGCTAAAGACAGACTACTTTAATTGTAAGAAAATAAATTAACAGAAGAATTAGAAAGATAATACATATATCCTTAGAATATACTGAAACTTCATTAGAACCTCCCCACCACCCAAAGGAAAACAAAAAAAACAAAAACAAAAACAAAGACCGGACTTTCTGATATTTCCAAAATTTTCTCGACCGAATATCATTGCAAAAACAAACAGATGATATGTAGCATTAATATAGATAGCTAGCATTTCAGCATATATATATATATATATGTATGTATCTATCTATATATATATATGCAAAAGTGAAGAGACAAGCATCGTTAGCAGTAAGCATCTTTGCTTGCTGGACCACTTCCATATATTTTTCATAATTAACTCACGTAGAGACAATATAATCTGCCTATTTTAGACCTGGAAAGACATAGCTAAGTTTAAATATCACATTTTGATGATTCGAACTATAATATGCAAGAATTGATTAATATATAACTTTGAAAAAATTTCATTCTCTTTTCCCCCACCTCCAATTCTTTATCCCTCTCTTAATTACATACAGCGTAACAGAAGGTAAAAGATGACAACTAACTTAAAAGTCTCTCTTATTAGTATTATCAGAGACTTAATCCAAAGTAGATAATAAATGATCCAAAGATTCAAAAAAAAAAAAAAAAAACCCAGAGAGAGATAGAAAAGGAAAGGAAAAAAAAAATCTCAACTTGTAATTGATCGATTTAACTAATTAAACTTCATGCATGTCATTATTATTATTTTTTGCTTAATTATTCAGCAAAAATATAAAGTCATGATTATTTTTTGCTTGATACATATAATGTTTTTAACACTGTGAAGCACTGAAAGAAGGAGCTACAACAACAGAAGAATAGACCTTAGAACTACCAAGTGAAAGTGTACAAAGCTTATTCCTTTGACCATCATCATCAACCCCATCTTCATTGCTCGAAGAACAAACTATAGTCTCTTCAACAATTGCATCAAAACTAACCGAATCAAATTCTTCCCCCATATTTCGATCTCTCCACCGATTAATATCAATCGCGGAACCAAGAGACGACGACGACAAATTAGACCTCGCCTTGTTCTTCATTAGAGCATGCTTAAGAACCTGGCAAAGCCTTGGATTCTTTCCCAATATGCTGCAATTTTCTTCATGAGAATTCAAAAATCCTTGATTTGGGAAATTGGTCTTTGCATTTCTCCCTCTCAAGAGCCTAGCAGCCTTGTCATAAGCCAAAGCGGCGTCCTCTGGCGTGTCGAAAGTGCCTAACCAAAGCCTCAGCTTCTGCGACGAGTCCTTGATTTCAGCAACCCATCTTCCTGATGGCCGCTGTCTTACTCCTAGGAACCTTCTAATATTTCCCTTATTGATCTTCATGACTCTTTTTCCCTCCCCATTTTCATGGATAAATTTTTCTGCTCCATTAATATTGATTGTTGAGGAGTGTTTCGTGATTTGGTTTTGTGAATGATCAGAAGGGATTTTTGAGCTCTCCAAGTTGTCCATGGTAGAAGGAGCTGAATAGGGTTAGTTTAGCTTAGAGAGGAGGGAACACCATGATGCTATATATTACACTTGTACTTATATATATATATATATATATATATTAGAATGATGGTTAAAAGAATGATGCATACATCAAGAATGACATGTTGGTTATTGTCTTGGCTTGTTTTTGTATCTTTGTGAAGGAATAACATATAACTGAATGATACATATCAGAATAGTATATATATGTGAGTACATTCAGAATAATATTGATAGAAAAACATGTAGGTTCTTCTCATCATGATATATATGGGCCTAGCTATAAGCTATAGGGATAGAAAATTTGGCAAAGGAACATTTGATTAGGGTTAAAAAGATAATGTCAATAGAGTGCTTGTTGATTAAATTGGTAGCTTTATCATTGACCATAGTTTGGAGGGGCGTGGACGGAATGGTATGTTATTTTGCAAATCATGATCAAGATTTTTTGAAAGTATGGTTATCTTTTTGTACTTGGTTTGACACCCTAGAGAAGATTGTTTTAACTCTTTTATTTCTTCCTTTTTATCTAATTTTTTTGTCAGACAGCAGCCTTAAAGTGTAAAGACAACACTGAAAGAAACAAATTTGGCACATCGAACAATGATGAGTGTGGTTTAGAATTTAGTGATATTTCTTAAGCGAAATTTGATCTAGTCCAAGATGCCTTTTGAGAATGACTCTGTTGCTTATAAAATCTTATAAGGTAGGAGTCGTTTCCTAGCTTTTGAAATTGATTCCTTTCTTTGCCCTAGAGTGTTTTTTAAGCACTTGTTCGTTTAAAAAATAGTATAATAAAATAAGAATAGTGCCAAATACAAAACAAATATTACTTTTCACAATCCTTTCTATAAAGGGTTTCAAAATAAATCAAAAGAACAAAGTTTGAAAATTCATGAAAACAATCCTCAGCGATTAATGAACAATTTGACCAACTCTGCAAATAAGCTATTATTTCTTGATATATTGAAGTTAGTGTAAAGGTAAAATAAATTCGAGTTTCACACCATTTAAATGTAAATACAAATCATTTAAATGTAAATACAAACACAAAATTTATAATGATATTAGATCACCCCACTTAACAGGTTGACTTAAGTACAAACAAAATTACTTTTTGAAATTCTTTCTACCAAGGGTTTCAAAATAAATGAAAAGAACAAGTTTGAAAATTCATGAAATTACAATCTAGTGCTTGAGGAAGTAATTTAAAGGGAAAAATAAACCCAAATATCGTATCATCTAACTATAATTAGATCACTCCACCTAATAACAATATTTTTAAGATGGAAGTGTTAGATCTTAAAAAGTCTAATTTCCGCATTTCAAACCTGTAAACTTGTTATGTTATGTCTAAGGATATTAGGAGAGAAATTCAATATGAGGTACTCCAATGCATAGAGGCTCTTAGAAAATCAAGGACTATCAATATAAAAAAAAAAAAAAAGAGATTGAAAATAAAGTAACTTCATCAAGTTGAATAGTTGAATTTTATCTGGCAAAAGATTTAACATCATAATCATGGTTGTGCATGCTACTCTATCTCTCTCTTTCTCTCACACACACATGAAGAGGCAAATGCAGACAAAATGAACGATGTATAAAATGCGTCCAAAGTAGAAAACGCAAGCATTCTAGGGTAGATGAGTAAATAAGATATTGCATAATAGCCCGCCAAGAGTGATGATCCCACAAGGAATATTAGCTGAAGTTTCTGCAGAAAAGTCCACAGAGAGAGAGAGAGAGAGAGAGAGAGAGAGAGAGAGAGAGAGAGAGAGAGATGTTTTATTTTGCAATATAATGCAGTATTAATTAAATATATCCATCATTAGCATAGTTAATACCACTGGTGATATAACTCCAACAGCTTCAAAACAAACTCCCACCTCAAAAGCCTAAACACAAACAGATACCTCATGTTTTCTTTCTAACTTGAGACCTACTCACCTCAACCACTGCATGACTGATCTGTACTACTTCAGATTAATTCTTTTTTTTTTATTGGTACTAAAGAATTCAAGAAAATATTTGGCAATTGTCACATAGTGGATGTCCCTTATTGTCCTTCAGAACATGCTCTCCATATACTTTGGCCTGGCTTCTTTTTCAAACTAATTTTTAATATATATATATACATATATATATATATATGTATATATACATATATAATAGCTGGGCATATTTAGCTAATCTTCTTTTGTACTGAGAATCATGATCAGAACTTCTTGGTTGTTTTTGTTGGATTTTTCATGGACGTACTTTATGGTGGTTGCTCTTCAATATTACTATTATAGATGTTCAACCTTAGTTTAACTTTAGTCCTAGAATCATCCATATTGTATCCATTAATAGCTCCCTTTGTTGGATTTTTCATGCAACTTTGACTAATATCTTTACCTCTTATAATGTATAAAATTTCTTTGAGTTCTTTTGATATGATACCTCCTTGGAGACCACATTGCTAAACTTAACTATTTGTACCTTTATAATATCTAGTTTATATGTATATGATTCCGTATTATGCTGCCCGTTATATATAATGCATGTCATTTTTGAGCATGAAATAATTACCGTTTTCACTAAAAACCAGTTCTCTCTTACTATTACTTCTACTTTCAGATCGATATATAGATCTTAGTTTGCTTCTCGAATATTTCATGTCATGATCCAAACTATATATATATATATGCATATATATATATATATATATATGCATATATATCCACTAATAGCTCCACTGTGTTGGATTCTCATGCAGACGTTGACGGACCTTTAATTGTACTTCTACTTGAGTTTTCTAACTTTGATATATGTGTACATACATACATATATACATGCACGCATGCATGTATGTATATTCCATTTGTGTGTAACTACAAGAAAAGTTGAAATAATTAATTGCCCTTATGTCAAAAATTTGTAGCTAAAAAAATTAGCTACAAAATTTTGCTTTCTAATTAACTCGTAGCTAGTCGACATTAAAAGTGTCTAGCTATAAGTTTTTTTTTATGTTTGTAGCTAAATATAATACTATAACCTATAAAAGTACTTTTGTAGCTAAATATGATATTTTTAGTAACAATATTTTTTTTTTTGTCACAAAAGATTATTGATTTTGATTTTGTAGCTAAAGCAACAATTTCTTGCAGTAATGGTAGAGAGATATATCTTAATAAATAATTACTTAGCCAGTGTATATATAACTACCTTTTCCAATAGTTTGATAAAACAGACAAACATGCAATTCCTGTGAAAGAGATGGAGGGATCTTGGGACGATTTGGTGGGACTTGATAATTTGCAAAAAGCCGAGTAATGATTTTGAAAAGGAAATTAATGTCCATGCTCTTTGTGCTCGAAGTGGATGGAAATTCTGATTGCTAAAATAGTTAAATGCTCATTATGAATTTTAACGGGATTCATCATTACGTATTCAATTGTTGATTAAGTTGATTTTTCTCTTTGGACTTTGCCATTAAAGGGTTTAATTAGGTATCTTTCAACTACTTTTGAGTGTAGGAGTAGATCTCTTTTAACTTGATAAATTTCTTTTATTTTTATGTTTACTTTTCTTTGAGTTTGTTATTTTGACTGCAGCAGTACTTAATCCCAACTTGTGTTCAAGAGTTCAATGATAGAAATCTCTTTTATTTTGTTGTTTGATCTTGGACTTGTCAGTTAGTCATATATATGTTGCAATTTTATCAATTTAATTAATTTTGACAACAATTTAAAATGTAAAGACAAAATAGAAATAACGCCACCAAACGCATTTTCAAACTACTTTTTTTTTCTTTTTATTTAGAAAAAAAAGTTTAAAAGAGTGATATCAAACAGTCCCTTTGTTTGCTAATTCTAAAATATTTTATGTCCCATTTTATACGTTGCGTTTCCTGTGCGTTTGTTTCATTAAAATAGAATTAGTTAATTTCCTTCCTGTCAATTTAGAAAGTTGGAATAGATAATTAGGAAATAGAAATTGAACCATATGCATGGAGAGATCATTGCATTATTTAGACCTAGCGAATCAATTAACTTTTGCATATTGAATTCTTTGTACAACTAATAAAGAGAGATATAGCATAATCGGTAGAGTGATTAGTAAATTATAATATATTTTTAAAAATTTATAGATAATAGCATAATTTAAAATTTTAAGTTTTAAATATTATTAAAAACCTAAAAATACCCTTAAACCACTATTTTCACCTCATTCCTCCCCCTAAACATCTATTTTATTTTTAAAATAGTAAATTATAGCATATATTTTTTTAAAATAGGTAGATTATAGTCAAGTCCACCATGGTCGGGATCGGCGACCGGTAGACAGAGCTTCCAACGACCGGTAACTATTTTCCAGTGACCATTTAACATTGTATTTACAGGTAAATACCGTATTTAACAATAAATGTTGTATTTACTAATAAATATCATATTTACCAGAAAATTAGGAGTCCATTTTTTCGGCGACCGTTTAACACTATATTTACCGATAATATTGTATTTACTAGTAAATATCATGTTTACCCAAAAATTCGGCCGTCGACTCCAGTGAATGTGTAACATTATATTTACCGGTAAATACCGTATTTACTATTAAATAATATTTACTAAATATCATATTTAACCGAAAATCCAGCCACTGACTTCGGCAACAGTTTTACATTGTATTTACCATTAAATACCGTATTTACTAATAAATATTAAATTTATCTAAAAATCCGACCACCGACTCTGGTGACCGTTTAACACTATAATTACTGGTAAATACCATATTTTTCAATAAATATCATATTTACGAGTAAATAGCATATTTATTTGAAAATTAAGACACCGATTCCGACAATTGTTTAACACTATATTTATTAGTAAATACTGTAATTACTGCAAAGGAAAATCTACATTGATCGAAATCATATAAAATACATCAAATGAGCATACTTTAGTTATTTCATCATTTTGTTTCTAAAAGACCAGAAACAACTCTTCCATGAATACATGCTCAGTTTTCCTAACTCAAAAACTAAGAAAATATTCATGAAACGACACACACATATTCTTTTTCAGATTGATATATATATATAAAGAAAATGAGGAAATAAAAGAACCAAACAACATATATGGTCGCTGACTACAATATTTGAAATCCACACTGACGGATTTGTCAAGAAGTCGATCGAAACCCTAGGCGGCAGATCTAAAATCCACAGCTGCCGCACCTGTCACAATTGATTGGGGTCAGCGAACAGGAATGTCGCCGACATCGGAATAGGAACAAGTTTTGCGAAGCCGTTGCAGAGAGAGAAAAGGAGGAAAGAGGGAAATCAGAATCGCAATGAGCAAAGTGTGATCTTTTTTCTACGGTTGAATCGCGGTGGAGAAGAAAAATGAGGCAACACAACAGTTGTATCGGCACCGGAAAGAAGGATCTCCGTTGCGACGTTGAAGCCGGCGCACGAACGACAATGACGGCGGTAGATACAGCATGACGATGGTAGTACTTGGCAAAGATTGGTGGCGGCATTGTACAACGTTCACCGGCAGTGCGAGGAGAGAGAGTGCAGGAAGAACAAGAGAGATCGTCATGAGAGAGAGGAAGAGTGTTTTGAGAGAGGGTGGGCGGCAGACAGAGAGATAGAGAGAGAAACGGCTGGGTTGGATTTGAAGAAGAGAAAAAAATAATGTAACGTAAATGAAAGGATAGTTTTGGAAGAGAATAATCTATTTTAAAATAAAAACTAATAATATGCTATAATTTATTATCATTTAAAAAATACGTTATTCACTTCAAATAAAGGTATAAAATATGCTTTATGGTGCATTTTTTTTCTAATGTTAATTAAATTAAATAGGCGATATTTATAAAAAAGAGTATGGCAATAAAATATGAATACGGCCAAAATAATTAATTATACATGATCAAGTTATAATGTCGTCCCTTGTCAAATGCATGGGAAATAGGTCACTAATAAAAAGGAACATGCATATATAGGGAAAAGCTTCCCATTTCTATTAAAAGTTATTTAAAATTAGTTGGTGCTTTTTGAAGAGTCTTGAAAAAAAAAAAAAACAAAAAAAAAGAGTTTGGAGCTTTATGTGATACAGATATTGATGGAATGCTGTCAATCTTGGAAGTTCTGGGCTGTAATAAGTCCAATTGAATTTTGCAATATAATAGCAACTCACCCTTGAAACCGGCTTGAAGTAGAATTGGGATATAAGAGCTTATAACTCCGTTAATTGTCTTATTCCATGTGGGAATTTCCAATCCCCTACGAGACGTGGGTTAAATCAGCGGCGGTCCACATTATCAACACTCGTCTGCAAAGAGTCCTCTCCGTTTTGGAAGACTTACTCGAGTCGACTACAAATTTTAATGCAAAAGTATGTTCTGATATATCATATCAAGATATTAGGGCCCGTCTGGTTCGCTCATTTGAATTTTTAATTTAAATTGAGATGTGATTTTATGTGAAAATTTTTTACTTTGAAAGAAAAAATTAAATGTGATTTTTTTTAGAATTTTTTACTGTAACAAAACTCGAATCGGTAAAATGAACGAAACCTTAATATGCAACTGTTTCGACTTAAAAATGCAACGCGGTGGACTAGCTTTGAGTAGAACTCACCACTGAAAACCATTTTGTAAGGGGAGGGATACTAAACTCACTAATTATCTTATAATTCTTGAGGTGAAAATTTTAATTTGTGATATTAATACACTAATGATCTGCCTAGTGTACGGATGTCAATGCCCTAATTTTTCCAACTGTAGTTAGAAAAAAAAAAAAAGAAGAGAAATTAGTGTGGGTGGCCGATTTGAGCCACCCACTTTAACTAATGAGCCGAGGTTTTTAAAATTAGGAGAATGACCTTTTTAAAAAAAAAAAAAAAAAAAAATACAGTGATTGGATCATAGTTTTACCTTTCCTT
>NW_010367452.1:86879-90568 GCF_000414095.1 Morus notabilis | reverse complement strand
TCCCCCTAAAAATCTGCCCCCACCCCAACCCCTTAAAATCTTGAACACTATGCATTTGGTAGATAGATCTAGAATCATGATTTTAGATCTTGATTCAGAATCAGTGTTTGTTTATTGTGATTCTGAATCATGATTCAGAATCTGATGTAATTCCCCCACCCCCAATCCCCCTAAAAATCTGCCCCCACCCCAACCCCTTAAAATCTTGAACACTATGCATTTGGTAGATAGATCTAGAATCATGATTTTAGATCTTGATTCAGAATCAGTGTTTGTTTATTGTGATTCTGAATCATGATTCAGATCTGATGTAATGTTTTAAATCAGAATCACTCATGATTTTGAAACCACTACCCTCTTGATTCAAGTTGATTCAAACATCTGGTTCTGAATCATGGTTTCAGAATCATGATTTGAACCTAAAATCATGAATCATAGTTTTAATTCTAGAATCATGATTAGAATCACTCTGGTTTGAATCCTCATACCAAACGAACTTCGCTTTTGGAGAGTAAAGTTATAGCAGCCATCTCCCCTAAAAATCTTGAACACTACACTAGCTTGCTTCTTTGTCTAGCATGTTTTAACAAGACAAATACCAATTTATTTCCCTATTTAGCATGTTTAAGTTCAAACAATTAATTCTCAGCTTATGAGAAGAAAATGTTAATCCAATTTAATTAGTATTATCTAGGAATATACTTAATTCTCAGCTTATGGCCCGTTTGATATAAGGATTGAAATCAGAGTGATTTGAGTCTTTGGATTTAGAATCATGATTCATGATTTGAATCATGATTCATGATGATTCGAACCTTTGTTTGGATGTGTGCAAGCATGATTCTGATTCTAACCTGAATCATGATTTGAACTAGTGTTTGGTTGTGTTGTTTTATGATTTTGAACCATTACAAAAATAATAACCACATTTTGGCTCTAAAAATTACGTTACGTGTAATTTTAAAAAATATAATTCGGTATATAAGTAAGAAAATGAAATATTAGAGACAAATAAATGCAAACACACGAAATATTAAGAACGTCAAAAACTTTTGTTTACAATAATGAATACATGAATACACAAATAAATGCAAACACACGAATTTTTGTAAACAAATCCCAACCCATGGCAGCTACCAGAGGCTGAAGTCGGGGAAACATTCAAGAACGTGTTTTCCAGACACACGAGCATAATGGTACATGTCTCTTGTAAATAAATAAATATATATATATATATATATGTAATACCTAATGTGTTGTTAACATACCTAGCTCAGCAAAATCTATGAAGTTCACAAATGGGATATAGCCATCAAATAACAATTTGCACTCCATCCAGGCAATTAAAAAGCTAACAAAGCACAAAATTGGACATGGAAACACCATGAATGCCACCTAAGAGGCCACCAATGAATGACCTACCATTTCAAATTTTACATAAACAGGAGCTATTATAAGTTATAACTGCCTTCTTATCAATCATACCTAAAGCAAACTAAAACGGCACGGGCCTAGTGCAACCCATTTTTCTCGGGTTTCTAGTTTCATCTCATGCTCTTCCTGGAATAAGGTAGACAATATTAAGAACATGTCAATTGAGATGACAAAAAAAAAAGAAAAAAAAAAGAAAAAAAGGTTGTTGTATGCATGTTTACATACCGCTAAAGTCAAGACAAAGGAAGTTGCTTCAATGATCGATTTCTCGCTCCGTTCACACTTGTCTTCCACGGCTACCCTGGTATTCTACCCACATTTCATTTGCAAGGCGATCCCTAAAACGACCCATCTCTGTATGACTAACAGTACCTGCTGTTACAACTGGGCCTTCAGGGACATTGCCATCATTGTCATCGTCATCAAATTCATCTTCATTGTTTGGATCTATTTCACTTACAGGTACACCATCCCGGTCGTATTGACTTAGAAGTGGATCACCCTCATTAACCATGTGGATGAAATTATGTAGTATTGCACAGGCAACTGGAATTTTCACTTGTTTATCCATTGGATATGTATTATTAGGCCGCCTTAGGATAGGGAATCTAGCTTTCTAAACTCTAAATGTTCGCTCTATACAATTTCTCAATGATGAGTGTTTGTAGTTAAAAATATCCCTAGGTCTCCGAAATCCACCACTTCTCCTTCTGTAATCCGGCAAATGGTAAGTCCGCCCTCTGTACGGAGCGAGAAATCGATCGTTGTTCACATACGCTGCATCAACAAGATAGTATTTTCCTATGTAGCATATCCAAATTAGGCTGCAAATTGAAGGTCATTAACAGTAAATAGACATAAGGGGAAGTGGTAAGTGTAACCTGGTGGTATACGTTGGAACTTAGACCTAGGATTCTCAAGCGCATCCGTGAGCACTCGAGCATCGTGGGCTGAACCTTCCCAACCGGGTAATATGTATGTGAACTTCATATCAAATGAACAGGCTGCCAATATGTTCTGCGAGTTCACACCCTTTCTATTTCGATAAGCCGCTGGGTTAGGAACACCAATTGGTGTGCAAGGTACATGAGCACCGTTAAGTGCGCCTACACAGTCCTGACCATTTCAAACAAAAGTTATAAACATAATTATGTATGTATGAGAATATCAATGATATGTAGTTAAAAATAATACGATAAAGATCAACACAACTTACGTCGAACCATGTACCATATCTCTAACGGTTGGCACGTAGAAATTTAGGCACTTTGTCATAATTTGGGGGCTTAATGAATTCTTCTTCTAATTCACAAATAGCATCGAAAACTTCTGTAAACCTACGTGATATTGTCTCCCCTGAATGTTGCCATGCGTCTTGTGCTTCACGATTACTTTGGCTTTGTGAAATGATTGTTAAGAACACAAATAATTGTTCAGGTACGCTCATGTTATATAAGGGTCGTAGCTGTTGGTTCCCGAATCGAATTTGGATGCGGAAGCGTGGGGAAAGGCGGATCGTGTATAACAAAAATTTTCATAAAACTTTTGAGATACTCTATAGATTATATTAATTTATGCACGAATAAATTAATCGCATTAATTTACATCAAGAACTCAATCCGGAAAAATACATGGAAGCCGACTCGGATGATAACTTGAATTCTTTGACCATGAACAGTCCTTATTCCAAGTTTTTGTTTAGAATACCAAAGTCTTCCACGTCAATTCCTT
Source organism: Morus notabilis (assembly GCF_000414095.1). NCBI lineage: Eukaryota > Viridiplantae > Streptophyta > Magnoliopsida > Rosales > Moraceae > Morus > Morus notabilis. The sequence continues at coordinate 87,403 of NW_010367452.1, read as the reverse complement.
GATCCCACGTAGACGTGTGTGTGGGCACACATGAGACAAAATAAGTTTCTTAAACACTCGAATTTCCACAAACACCAACGCATGCACGATGTGGAATTTTTGGAGAAAAAATTTTCTTCTCTTTTTTGCTCTATGAATTTTCGGCCACATTAACTCTTAGGGCTGAAAAATATGTTTCAAAAATTGTGTCCACAATTTTCTATCATTCTCATATTTAAAGAGTAGAAGTCAAACTTCTAAACAGAATCAAATCCCTATCTCCAATTATAAATTTTTGAAACAAAAAATCCCTTCCCTTTATCCATAAGGTGGCCGGCCACACCCTTAGGGTTTCACCCTGTGTGTGGTGCCAACTAGCAGATAGGGAAGGAAGAGAAATCATCTTTTATCCTGTAGTCCAATTTTAATTCAAATTCAAATTCGAATTTAAGTCAAACTTAAATTAATTTGAATTCTAAATTGAACAACTTATCAAATAAGTTCAAAAGGATAAATTTAAATTATGTTCACAATTCAAATTCAAA